>NW_022280045.1:4342325-4367417 GCF_004355925.1 Anarrhichthys ocellatus | reverse complement strand
CCCCTCCGAGCTAAACCCTGGTTTTCCTTTTTTTTTTTTTTTTTTTTTCCCCCCCCCCCCCCCCCCCCAGTTTTCTATCTTCTTTAGAGTAGAAGCAGGATATACATTCAATGCTGAGCCGTGCAAGTTAATTTCAAATACAAAATGCAATGTATGAAAGGTAAATGTGAAGAAGTGGGCAGAATATTTCAATAAAATCAGACGTCTCCTGTGCCTTTAACCCTCCAGGGACAGATGTCTTCGTTCTCACATGCCTCTGCCTTCTCTCACTCTGTCATGTAAAACAATGCTCACTATCACTAGGCTGCTGCATTAGATGGAGCTTTGCTGTATCAGAACAGGCTATTGATAGAGAGAACAAGCATTAGAATAAAATAAACGCATAAGCTCTTAAAGGGGAACTGCGTCCATTTTCTAAATTCATACATGTTATTCTAAGACAGTCCAAAAATATTACGAAACATGAACAACTCTCCCGAATCCAAAAACGTAGGTCCTTAAACTGAAATTTGTGATGTTGTGAAGTGTGGAACTGCTCCATAGAGAATTAATTGGGAGAGATGACGCTGAGAGCACCCAGGGGGGATGTTCTGAGTATATGGGTACATTTTCTGTTTCATAACTGAGAAAACTACCACAGAATAAAGCTAATTTGGTAATATAACATTGCATTGTGGGATATTTAATGCCGGCATTGTGTCCAGTGGTTGCATACTGGAATATTTCAACGGATATAGTATGCTAATCGTGTTATATAGGTCTCATACTAAGGTTTCTGACAGTTAGTATGTTAGTATGGAATTTGGGACACAACCACAGTCTATGAAGCAGCTCCAGACTCTATACTTGACACATCACAAGTTTGAGACTAACTTCTCTGTCATGAGAGTAGCTCATGTTCACAAATATTGATTGAACTTTCTTCAGTATTGGAAATAACATATTGGAATTCTTAATTTAGGTGGTTTTCCCCTTTAAAAGTTAAGCTATTTCCTTACTTTTTAGAAAACCGCTCTGAACTTAACTTTGTTGAAGGGTAATAAGTTCTTTAAAATATGATGCACGCTGGTGAACTGTATTTTACCTGTTTAATTAACGTCTTCATCATCCCAAAAGACCTGTTTCTGCTGTTACATGTAGAGTAAGTTGAGTGGAAGAGAGTTGATTTTATGATACACTGTTTGTCCTCCTGAATAAATATCATTTGCAGGTGTAAAGTGAAATCTGACATTTCAGATCATCCGAACATTTCGTATCCACTAACAACAAGAGAACTGAATCAAGAGGAATGAGGGGAATGTGAGAGTGTGGGAGTGATGCAACTTCGGCTCAACTTCTAACTAAGGTTGGCAACTGCAGGTGCCAGGTAAAACAAACAAGATAGTGACAGACTGACAAGAAGAAAAGAAAGACAGACCAAAGCAGAGAAGGGGGGATATAATACTAAACTCGGACCTGAAGACTGAGCTTGTAGTTGTGCAAACAGGTGAGGGGGCTGAGGGTGGAAGAGATGAAAAAAAAACAAGATGCCAGCCTTTGCTTTCATATTACCCTGGAACCCAAAGACAAATCAGTCATTCCTGTAAGGCTTTGAATAAAATCCCCCAAATCATGAAATATTTGCTAGTTCTCCTCTCACCCTGCCAACTCATTCCTCTCTCTCTTTCATTTCAAAAGCATTCTTCGGTTATAGGATGATGGGGCAGGTTTGAGAGCATCACAAGCTGAATTCCTGCATGTATTTGAGTCCATGCTGGTCACACGAAAATCAGTACTGCCAGCAGAAACCAATCACCTTCTGAAAGAGCTTGGAAAAGAGACAGGGCTGAAAGACCGTGTGTATGTGTGTGTGTGTGCAGCTTAACTAGGAAGCTACTGTGGCGGCACATTCCAGTTTTATGTGGAAACAGAAAATCTGATTATGAAATGTAAAAATGTGAAATTTGGTCAGCAGGGATGGAATATGAATACTGCAACTGTCGCAGTCGTTGCATAAGCGTGTCTGTGCCCACGTCTGTGCATGTGCATTATGTGGGATACTGCTGTCAAACTAGTGAACTGGGATTGTAAGTCACAACCTTTGTGTGTAACAGTATCACCTCATTGAGGCCAGTCGTGGTAAAACTGCATATGTGGACGGGGAAAAAGGAGATGGGAAGGAAAGACTGAAGGAAAACGTGACAAAGTCTACAGGTCTGCTGAAGGAAGTCCTCCCTACTTTTAAATCAACATTCTCTCCATTCTCTCACATGCTGTACAGGCTCATAATGCTTTTGTGTAAAAGCAAACATCAGCCGAGAGACAGAGTACGCAAGAACTGTATCTATTTTTGTCAGTATGTGTCCCTGGCTTCAGAGGCAGTAGCTGCAATTCTCTGCACATCGCCGACTGCCTGACCAGGAAAACGCGAGTGTAATTCCTGAGGATGGGTGTGACGGTGTTTGTGTGAGAGAGAGAGAGAGAGAGAGAGAGAGAGAGAGAGAGAGAGAGAGAGAGAGAGAGAGACTTCCAGGAAAAGGGACAGGCAGCAAACAAAAGTATCTGTAGATTACAGCACTGCTCAGCCATCCATATCTGCTGATTCTGGAACAGATATGATGTATTGTTTGTGTGGATTAATAGTGGACGTCATGGCCAACCAGTTTCCAGACAGTTCTTAATTACATACACTTCGACTGGAATATTGAGTAAGTTTGGGACTGGACACTAATAGTAGTTTTAGAGTCTGGACTGCAAGCAACAAACCTGCATTGCCATCCAACACATGGAAAAGGGAACTGATTCAAAAGTGAATTTAAAATCAAAGGCGTAACAAGTGAGCCAAGTGCTTTTTTGTCCTTTCCTATGGTCAAAGACGAAGCCAATAAAAACCCTTCAACCAAAGCTGACGGACAGATCTTTTGCCTTGTTGCCTTCTAGATCCATATTCCTCTGTATGACGACGAAAATATGAAGTTTAGTTCTCAACAGATCACTGACCACCACCAGCTCACAAACACACACACTTCATTCAGTTATCCTATTCAGACACCATATAAGCTCATTAACATATGCTAACTATTAACATATGTGTAGACACACGCAATCTATGACCACATGCACCTCTGCCAAAGCCACACAAACCTAACACGTCTCAAAATTCCTGAGTTCACTTAATAATAACATGTACCATCAAAATCTGCCAGATCTTGGGGTAAAATGACAGAATGGTAATGTAAAGTTTGGTTATAATCACAAAATGCAGGTTGGACATCATTTAAAGGAGTGTTGAAAGAAACTGTTTAAAATGTATGACTATTTGTTTAAGCAGAAATGTTCCTGGACGAAGGCTATAAAGATTTGTCTTGAACCAAGGAATGCAGTAAAACTGCTTCTTCATCTCAAAAACAAAAACAGTGGCCATATGGTTGTGTTTTCAGTGACAAAAAACAGTTCTGACTGTTTCGTTTTTCGTGGGCCAATGACCTAAATTTAAATTGGATTTCATGAAATCTGTATGAAATCTGGGAATCTGCTTGTACTTTTTGAAAATAAACGATGACATTTCCCACAAGCTCCGAGTAATTCTTTGACCTTTTTACAGACAAAGGCAAAAGTCTCACACTCTTGCACTGCAAGCTAGTGCAAGTTGATTCTCTTGCTAACGGTTAGTGACACTTTATTGGCGATGAACTCATGCAACCCTCACGAGTCAATCACAGCAACACACTGTGGCGTTGGGCTGTCACGCCCTGCTCCTGTCAGGTACTGACTCAGGCAGATAGTGTTTGTGTTATGTATGTAGGCTACGTGTGAATAAACTTTGGCTTCTGTCGGGCAAATGACAGATATGTTGTTTAAATTGTTTGACAGTTTGAGTGACATCAGCAGTTTTCTCAGAGCATGTTCCAACAGCTACCTAGCTGCTAAAGACTGTGTTGTGTGAGATGTGAGGGTAAACAGATAGTGAAGACTGCTGCCGCTGTGTTGCTAGGAAGCAAAAGCCTTTCAGACTTCCAGCTGGGCTACAGAAGTCCTTCTAAGGCAGCAGCACAAAAAGATTGATCCATCCGTCCATTCATCCATCCATCCATCCGTCCGTCCATCCATTCAACTGTCCTTCTATCTATCCATCAGTCCATCCATCCATCCATTCATCTATCCGTCTATCCATCCATCTATCCATCCGTCCGTCAATCCATCCATTCATCTATCTGTCTATCCATCCCTTCATCCATCCGTTTGTCTGTCCATCCCTTTATCCATCCGTTTGTCTGTCCATCTATCCATCCCTTTATCCATCCATCCATTTGTTTGTCAATCCGTCCATCCATCCATCAATCCATCCACCCATTCATCAATCCATCCATCCGTCTATCCATCCATCCATCCGTCCGTCCATCCATTCATCTATCCGTCTATCCATCCATCGATCCATGTCTGTCAATCCGTCCATCCATCAAAAACTGGACGAAAAAAAAAAGTGTTTTCAGATTCACTGTGATACATACAGTACATGTACTTGTTATAAAGGGTACGGTTAAGAAGTCACAGTGAGTAAAATGTTTGCTTTGTGGAAATTTAGTTATTTCAACATACACAAAAAAAGTTAAAGAATGTATATGACAGACGCTTACGGTAGTTGTGTAAAAAGAAATATAACTTCTGAGAAGTGCTTTCATATTTATACAGTATTGGTATGGTAAAGGTTGTTCAAGAATTCAACTGAAATTGAATTGAATCTAACTGGGAGTTTCAGAATAAAAGGTAATTAATTTCAGGAACTCCGTGCCGATGTACAGCTCTAACTGAAAACTTTAACAAATGCACATCGTATCACATTGAAAAGTGGGGATTTCCATAATTTTGTGCCAGTAATAGCAATGGGTCCACGACAACAATCACTGTCTGCATGGAACTGACACCCATTGGGAGAGTAAATATGACCCAATGTGGAAAAACAGTCGCCGTTCACTGTATTTTTATGAGCTTAGCATCTAATTATGACGGTAATGTTATGCTGAAGTTAAGAGTCTGGGTTCACGAAGTCTGGTTGCCAAGCTAACAGAGAGCCCTGGGCGGTGAGACTTGTTGCTGTATCGTTGCCACAGCAGCAGCAAAGAGCAGCAGAGCTCCTGTGAAGGCCAGCTCCACCATCTTCTTCAAGTGGAAAGAATCTGTCCCCTCCCTGTGACGGGCTGCCAGCTCAGCCCGAGCTCTTTCTTCATCCCTGGACTCCACTAACTCTCTAAAGCTCAAACACTTTGTGACTGCTGCAGGCATTGCTAAAAACATAAAAGAGACACA
Source organism: Anarrhichthys ocellatus (assembly GCF_004355925.1). NCBI lineage: Eukaryota > Metazoa > Chordata > Actinopteri > Perciformes > Anarhichadidae > Anarrhichthys > Anarrhichthys ocellatus. Next base: position 4,362,131 of record NW_022280045.1, on the reverse strand, counting down.
TTCTGTGAAGGCATGCAGAAGTCACAAAGCCAACTTTTTGGTTTCTCATACTTTTCAGGAGGGAACATAAAACATGTATTTTGTTTGTGGTCTTCTAAAGAGCATGCACAAACCGTACTCACTAACTCATTCTGAGTCGCTGCAGTAGCTGATGGATCCGAGGATCGACTGGATTCGTAGAGGGGATGTGCTGAGTGTGTGTTAAACGCGAGCAAGGCGTCTCTGATGTGGAACCTGGCCGGGCCACTGGCCAAACCAGACAGCAAAGCCGCAATCGATCTCATCAATCACACATACAACTGGCCTCGCTCTGGTGGATTTTTATGCTCGAGTCTTTTCCGACTCTCCGTCCACCACAGCTTTCACCATTTCTCATGATGCTCTCTGCGCGTATGTGCGTGTGTAAGTCCGACAGAAAAATTGAGACGAAAAATAAAGCGTGAGAATGAGTGTCCAGGTTCTGCGTGTTGCCACCGACTTTTCATTTACCGGAGTGCAAATTGACAAACTGACAAATGATCTGGCCTCAGTACTCGCATGGAAACAGATAGACCATTGTGAAAAAAATCCCCACCCAAAAACAGCTGGACGGATGGCCGGGAATCAAAAATCCACTCTGAAACATTTATTGTCCACATTAGCAATATTTACAGGCAGCGCGAAAGAGAGCGAGAAAGAGGATAGTCAGAGGAGATACACAGGGGAGGAACATAACTTGGGCCTACTCACTTAATGGACCGTTTTATAGGAGGTCAAGAGATTAGGCTTGTCCTGTGTGCTTTTTCTTGTGCTAATACCAGCTTTTATATATTGGATTCTACATGGTGATGTGTTGATCCAAAAGTGCAACTGTGTAGGATTCCTCTTTCTTCTTCCACTTTGAAAAACCTGCCTACCACATGCTGTGGATGTCTGTGAATCAAATGTTATAGTGCTTATAACACACACACATTTGCAGCTCTGAGTGCTTTAAGCATTCAGATTTAAGACACCCATGCCATGGGTAGATGAGGGGTTTGTGATACATCAGCAGCAGTTTCCCAATCCTCTTAGTGCCACAGTGCTCTGGGTCTAACTACTCTCCACTAGGTAAAAATATACCCGTCTTAACCTCACTAATCCCGGAAATGGAGGTTATTCAAAGCTGGGAAAAAAACTCAGATTAGGGATTCATTGAAATACCTGCAATAGCTTTAAAGTAAAAAAGTAAAAAGTAAATTCAATGAATCTAGTGTGTGTATTACTTTAAGCGAAAACAACAATCCAAACTAGCTCCAAGGATGAAAGAACAAACATCCAGAGACACATAATAGTACTTTTAACACTGACACAAAATTCAAAACTTAACCTCAAATAGATCTATTTGTATGAGTCTTCGCAACTTCAAAGGACTAACTTCTCAAAAATGTCCTCGATGTGAACGTCTGCAACTCAAAGTGATTTTCGCAAGGATAAAAGTACAGCAACACACAACAGACAACCAAAATGAACAACCGTTGAGACATCAGTGTGATTAGTCCATGGGAAACATCTCAATGACAATGTTCCTTCCTGTTAAGCTTTTTCTTGCAGCCAAGGTCAGGTTTTTTTTTAGACTCAGTGGCGGGTTGCCCGACTTTGAAATAGTCTTGCAGTTTAATAACAACAGATCAGATGTTCAAAGTAATACATTTATTTAAAGATGTAATCAGTAACACTTTACCGGCTCTTTCTACCAACTCGCCATTACGTATCAGCAAGGGCTTGAAGGTTTTGCTGATTAATGCCAAGCTTTCAAGCGTTCGAAATAGGCAGAGCCAGGCCGGCTTTGTATATTTGCTGGTATTGCTCCATACTCCCAGTCCCCCTTCATCTACCTACTGTGTGCACTGCACTTCTCAAGAATCAGAGGGAATAGATGTGCAGCATTGCAACAAGGAGGGGTCTTTTCTGGTCCACTAAGCCAAAAACCGCTACCCTCATTAATCCACACTGGATCCACACAGTGATTGCTAATTAGTAATTGTCATCCACTTGTCAATATTGTTTAAGCTTAACATAACCAACACATTATGTTCACAATCACTGAGCTAAGTCAGTGCCAAGCTATGGAGTCTGCACAGACAAATGTAAACTGTATGGATGCTTGGATGCTATGGATGTAACAATGCTTTATATCCGTAAACTGCTCACTCTTGATTGAACTGCAATTAACTTTACAGCCTAAAAAGCACCAAGGGCGTCCAATAAAGTTTGCATTTTGGAGAGGGAACCAGATGGGCTTGCCAAAATCAATCTGAGTAGGAACTTCTTTTGTGAACTGACTCGTCCTCCTGTCTCCAAACATCTGTTGAGGGCTCTGTGGCGAGGATAAAGAGAGCCGGGGACAAGTGATGACCTTGTTTGCTCGAAAAAAAGTAGACCACAAGACAGGTGACATCATTGTGCTGATATTTGCCATGCGGCTTGTATTAAGGCATTTTTAACAGGATTGTGATTTCCACCCACTTCAATAATGTTAAAATAACAATTATCGAACTGAATATCTGACTAAAGGCCAGGAGGGAAAGAGAGACAGAGATAGAGAGAGATAATGACATTTCGATTTTCACAACTGGTCAGTTAAAAAGTACTTTAAAGAAGAAGCAGTTAAACGTGACGCAGGCTTTTTTGAGACAGAATGGTATTAGCCCATCACAGGTGTTGGCGGAGGATCTAATACCTGAACAAAACCACTTTGATCGATGTGACTCATGTTGGACAGGGTTAGTAGTAGTCACAGGTGAGTTCCAATAGTTAAAATGTTTAAATTCAGAAATGAACTAGATTTTAAAAGGTGCTCAATACAAAATACCGAGCATATCTGTTGCCTCCACACCGCTCTTAATGTGGCAATGGCTGAGCCGGTGGCTTGCAGCTAACAGGGCTAACAGCACTAACAGTGGTAATCTGAGGGGAAACCAGAGGGTTGGTCAGCGGGCACGTTCACGTGCACTAACATGCACTACGAGGCATGCGAGGTGGCCGAAATGGGGAGTGACTTCATCCTCTCCACATTACTCTAATATATCTTTACATTATAAATAGTTTTTTGATGCTATATTGATGCTCTGAATATCTATGAAGAGAAACTTTAAGCAAACTTCTTGCAAAGAAAGTGTGTGCATGTAGATGTGCACACACACACGGCCAAATATATCCCCGCGCTTGGTTTAACTGTTCTGGATGTACCTTGGAAAGCCTGCCACATTATGCAGTTAAACACTCTGTGATCCTTCGCTCTTATCTGGCACAAACACAAAGCTCAGCCAAGCTCTGGTGCCTGGTCTAGAATCAAGGTAGGCCTTTCAACCCACTAAATGTCAACGGGACACCCGCTCGACTCTGCATAGTTGCCATGACAACAGGGCACCTGACAGCCACCGCGCGCACAATGGGGTGTTGTGGTCGGACAGAAATGATCTTGAGCTGTCAGTGGCAGACAGGTGGACAGGCTGGCTGGGAGATACAGTATATACGTGAGATACGAGACACACGTAGACGGAGATGGAAAGTAAATGAATGGGTGTGAGAGTAAAGATGGAAGGGGATAAAGGAGGAAGTAACGGTAAAGAATTATCATGACGTAAGGTGGAAGATTAGCAAAACAGAAAAGTGGCAATGAAGTTTTCTGGTTGTATTAAACACTTTAGCAATCAAATAGGTACATTAAGGGGAAATACAGGGGAAAGAAAGAAGGATAAAGAGATGCCCGGTGTACTATCTGTGGACAATTTTTGGGGCAACAAAAGGGGCAGACAGGCAGAGGGGAACCGAATCCTGGTCCGTTTGTCTCCTCTAATGGCCTCTAGGGACTGTGTGAAATGGCCCTTTTCTTCCTGCTCCTTTTCAGCCCTAAACCCCATCTACATGACAAACAGTGTCACTTTGAAGCTGCTTGTGTCACCTCTGCCTATCTGTCACTCATTCCTGACCTTTTGCTCCCGCCTCACATCTTTCTTTTTCTTTTTTTTCTTTCCACAGTAAATCACTTCTTTTTTTTGTTTTGGCACCGATTCCCTTTCACCCTTTATCCTTTTCATTTATCTTTGATATCTTCCTCTGCGCTCAAAGTCTTTGGATTTAAGAAAAATGGCAATGTCATTTCAGCACTTCTGTCAGTAAGTTATATTGTTTGAGGCATACTAATTAGACAAAGGCCCCACCATTTAAGACTTCAGCGCTTTTGACTACATAATACTTTGGTTGACTAATCATTTTTGACCTGGTGTCAGTTTTAATACTGGAAACAATTGTTCTCATACAAATAAAGACTCTTGACGTTTTATTAATCTGACTGGCTCTTGTTGTCCTTGCTGACATATACAGTAATTGTAGCAAGCCCCCTTGGCATTAGGTGATGTATCAGATTATGTATGACATGGATGACTTCAGAAGCCTGTATTCTTTACATGAATATACATATGTGTACAAAAATACATGCTACATATTTAAATGTATTGATGAGATATGTCTTCATGCTGTGCAATGGCCATCCTACCTGGTTGAAGAGCTCCAACCTCTCCTTGACCTCAGCCAGTGTAGGGTTTGGGCTGCGAACTTTGACCTCCGGGTTTTGCCTCTGGGCGTGTAGACCATTTCCTACAACTCTGCCAGTATAGCTGTGAGGAAAAGAGAGGAGGGAGTCACATATTTATAGACAAAACTGGGTGTCAAATCGAGGCAGATATCCAGTTAGTTGTCGTAAGACTGACAAGAAGTGGTTTCTTGACAAAACACCAGCCGTGTTCTGATGTTTTTTTGCTTTAGTTCACTTGTTAACATGCAGTAGTGTATGTTTTTGGTATTGTGGGATTCTTTATTGTTGTAACAAAGTGTAATTATTCTATATCGAGGACCACAGTGGAAACTACAGGGCCATGCCAGGAGTGCAGACCTCCGCCAAGGTCAATTGTCTCCAAAATGTAGTGGGTTCTTCTTTGGCTCATGGAAATCGGGCCAGTCATTTTTCCTTAATCCTGCTGACAAACAGACAAACACACCAACAAACCGAACCAAAAACATAACCTCCTTGGCGGAGGTAATATGTCTTGGATTTGCCTGAGTTATGCTTGACAAATAAGATGAGATTTCTTGTCAAATAAACTAAACTAAAACCAAATGTTTCTGTTTGGTTTGCAGTTTCGTTTATCATGAAGTCAAATGTCTGCATTTAGAAACTTGCCAAATGTACCACGGCATTTCCACAACATAAACTCAAAACTATTAGGGACTCATTTGTCAAATGCGAAACAGAGAACATGTTGCACGGAAAACATTAAAAGCTCCATTATGCAATAATTTTCGAATCAAATGTGGTCAAAAGACCTTTGATGCAGCTTTTATATTCTTGTGTGATTGAAAACATTTCAAATAAAAATATGACTGAGCACGGCCCAGTAAAAATGAAATTGAGACACATGGTGATCTGGACCCCTTTAATCCGTGGCATGCTCCGTGGGCCTGCAGCTCGGCAGGGATTATAGCTGTTGATTTTGTCAGAGCTGTTGTTGAGCTGATGTCAGCGAGGCTAACACTTCCAGCAGCTGATCCGACGTAGAGGGGGAGACTTTTAATTTAGTACAATGGACACAAAAGTTATTTTTGGCTGAAATATAAAAGTATCATCACACATCAAAGCGCGTTCAGGCTCCAGAATGAATTGATTTTAGGTTTCATAGTTTTTCCGGTAAAATGGTTTCAACCATGGAATGGATTACATTGCTGTTTATTGTTTTGAATTGATATTTGAAGAAACGGTACAGTCAGATCCAGCTTTGTGTTTATGGAAATAACACACGCACACACACACGCACACACACACACACACACACACACACACACACACACACACACACACACACACACTCACATATTCACTCACAGACACAGAGCCATAGTCACTTATTTCAAGCTTTCAGAAATTCGGCACACTTTTGTATTATTTATTTATACTATTCTCTCTGTTAAAGACCATTGAAAAGTACCACCATTAATCAAAAGTTAATAATAAAATAACGGGACTTGTAGGTTAACTCGATATTAGTTATCATACTGAAACTTCTTTTAACTGTTTTTTACACTAATACTGCTATAGAAACACACACATTCTCTCATCCTCCTCCTAATCCAGTCTCATCCAAACATTGAGACTCCCTGAGGTTAAACACCAACAACCTGTGAAGGTGTAAGCCATTTGTATCAGATAATGATGATCTTATCTTTTTGCTTATACCACATGAAGCCCTAAAGCGCCATATGTATGTGAGGGTCAGATACACGGACTTTCAAAGCTTTGCCTTTTACACACAGAGTTTATTTCCCCCCCATCGTCATTATACTATTATCTATATTAATAACAGAATTATATGTTGATGCTAATCTTCCACAAGATGAATATTGATTGATTCTTCCACAGGCAGTACAAGGCTGATGAAGTGATTATGGACGGTGTAAGCGACTGTGTATATGTGGACGTCTTTACGGGCATGTGTGTGTATTAGTATGTGGTTGTGCATGCGCACACTTATGCATAAGCATTGTGAATATGAGCGGAGGTAATCATAAAAGTGCTGAACTTGACAATCTCTTGGCCTGTGATCTAAGCAATGTCTCAATGAGGTCTGTGCTCCCTCCACTTTGCTGAAATGGCACTTTACCGATCGGGCCCATAAAAATGCAAAAATGTCTCTCTTAACCCTCTGCTGGTGCACATAACTTTACATCCCCTTCTTGTTGATTTCCTCTTCCTCCTTCAAATTGCTTCTTTCTCTTTAGTGTATTTGCAAAGTGGATACCCCCCTTAACCCTTCCTCGAGCCTAACACACACACACACACACACACACACACAAACCGCTGTCTGCTTTGACGACAATTGAAGCTCTTAATTGCCAGAGGCTCTGAATCTTCTCTTGTCAAGATGGGAACAATCGATAGCTTTCGGACGTTCAACTTCCCCCTCACTGACAAAAATGATAAACTGACGAATCAAACAGCTCCCCGAGCAGTGGGTGGAAATGTGGGGGCCTGTGTGTGTTAGGCAGCATATGCGTGTCTGTCTCCAGGCTTGGCTCGGGATAACAGTGTTGGCGTGGAAATGAGCTCATCAGATGGGATGCTAATGAAAGAGAAGTGTCAGGGCGAGCTTGGCAGCGTGTTAGTAGGCCTGGAACGTTTCACTGCAGGCTATGTTTGATATCATGTAGGGGACGGGACGACTGACACAGCAGGACATCCCGCAGCAGATTATCTTGATAGACAGACAATCAATGCCGCTAATGTCTGGGACGTATCTGGAGCAGACATCTGATGCTATGATAAGATTCCAGCCAATGGCAATAACGTTCTGTTTCAAAATAGTTCTCACTATAGTCTCCAAATGTCCAAATTAATTAAAGTGTGACTGTGAACATAGAGCTAGAAGACGGTGTAAGAAGAAAAAAAAAAAGACTGCGGCAGCTGAATGATGTCTCTGTGAATAACAGCTTTCTGCGATCAACAGTCCGTACTCTCCTCTGGCGGTCTCAAATGTTCAACCTCAACAAACATTCAAACCGACTACCTACACATGCATGGCGTCTGACTCATGGCTCTCTGACTCCTTTCTATGGAATTGACTCATTCCCCTGTGAATGGCCAATTGATGCACTGTCCTAAAGGCAGCTTTTGTCTGTTCTCGTCTTTCTCTTCGCCTGGAGCGCAGACCGGCGGCCGACCTCCACTCCCCGACGCTGACCCCAAACTGAACTGTTGTAATCTTTGAAAGGCCTGCAGGAATGCTCGTGGGCTGTGAGGCAGAGAAGCAAAGAATGCAATATTCATCTTTCAAGGTATACAGGGAGATAACAAAAGAATAAAAAAATATGTATGTATTTTGAGTGCATTCATGTGCCTGGACTTTCCGGTGTATATGGTGTAAACAAAGCGAGGATATAACATTTCAAGAATGTTTATTACGTGTGATTATAGGTATAGAGAAGGTTGGTCGTAGCCAGAGTGAGGGGGCGTCTAGTAGATTGGCCTTGGGTTAAGAAGATTCTGGTTGTCTTTCATCGGTGCTCTGTTCTAACTGGAAGGTTTAACGAGCCCACTCACCAGGGATTCAATTAGCTAGATGTTTTCTTCTCTCTGTTTTCTCTCAGGTAAGGTCTCATCTTGCCAACTCATTACAGCTCTCTCCATGCTCTTATGGCTTGTTGACATTTCCCTTTGAAACAAACGTAGCACAACAAACAACAAACACTCGACTAAATCTTTCTCATCCAGCTGAACCTTTTCAGTGTAAATTCGTTTTTATTTTAGTTTAACATACAGCACCATGATCGCTGAAGACAATAATCATAAACAAACAGCAGGTAGGCCTGTTGGTTTGTGTAATATCTAATTGCTTAATTGCATTCATACCACAAGCTGTCAGCAGAGATCTTTGCCAGGATCCCCATGGTTAATGAGATTATGCACCCGTATCTGGCAGGGAAGAGAACTGGTTGTACATCATCTCTGAGATGATTAAAGGCAGTTCTGTTGATATTTTTGATGCGCTTTCAAAATTTGCATCTGGATTAAAAAGCTCACCAAGGTTACATGGCGTGCTCGGGGCTTGACATTTTGTGCCAGGAATTTGAAATGCACTGTTTATCTGGATCTTTGCTTCTGTAATTAGAATCAATACTCATCTCGTACCAGCTCAAAAAAAGCAGCACATTTCATGAAATCCTCAAGTTTGTTAGATTCCTTATCGACCGCCCGGTGCGGTGTATCGATAGGATAATATCATTGAGTAATATAGACATATACTGAGCAATTATTGAGAATCATCTCTGAAGCAATTCAAATAAATCTTGCAGACACTTATATTATTTCACATTGGCAGAATGTACAGTAAAGACTGAACTGTACAGGTCGTAGGGGATCTGTCCTCAAGGTGGCATTACAATTAAAAAGCATGATTTTTAATACAAAAAAAGGACTTCTGTGCCATGTAACTGAACTACTACTGACTGACAATACAAGCCTTATTCTTAACAACGTCATCTTCAATTCATTCAGTGCAGTACTGAATGAATTATATTTGTTTGACTAATTGGACTAAAGTGTGTTCTGCATATCCTAAACATAAGACCTGAGACATCTTTGGAGGTCACACATCCACATGTAAATTGATTTAGATAAACGATTCCTCTGGAACAAACACCAGGCTGAATCACAGCAAACTGAGGAGAGCACACGTGTCAATGAGTCATGATGAAGAGGAGATGAGATTGCTTTCATCTGAGTGAGTGTGTGTATTTTTGTGGCGGCGGGTGGTGCCATTCCAGCTGCGGAGGGCATTGGATTAGAGCTGGTGGGGCTGCTTGTCAGGGTAAACAGCAAATTGTTGGTTCATCATGATTAATAAAGCCTCTCCCCAACCTCCCGCCTGTTGTGGATATACAAGATTGAACATGTGTTGAGTCCTGGGATTATTAATACATATTGGGGCATGCCAGCTGTAGCTTTTTTATCTTCAAGGCTTTGGTTCTCTTTGTGACATCTTTCGTGACATTTCTTTTTTGCTGCTACTCACAAAGATGATTTCACATTCAAGCAGTGTCACCATTACACTTTTGATGTCTGATCTAGCAAAGTGGCAATTAACACAACACCATCATTACACTTGCAACTAAAAGAGTTCAGATTCTCGCTTTGCAGCTCTTTCACTTCAAAACACTTCAGCAATAAAGTAGCAATAAAATGTACCTGCTGAAACATACTAATATCTTTATTTAAGCTAATACCCATGTCACATATCCACAGTGGCAGATTCCATATCTTTATGTCTGTTGCTGATTGGATTTCATAAGTCTACGTGAGATGAAAACACTCTCACCGTAACGCTTCGCTCATCAAATTGTAAAATATAGCATTACAACATTCTTTTCCTGGAACGAGAGGACCCGAAGTCACGAGTGACTCCGGTAGTGAGAGCAAGGGAGAGGCTGAGTAGATGTCTGCAGCCAGCGAACTTTACGAGCGGGGCTTGGACATGTCGAAATACTCTCAACAGGAGGTTTTGTTCTGAAAGGCCAGTCTGTTCTCACACATTGTGTGACATTAGCAGTCACTGTACCAACACTGCGCTTGTGAACGTGCAATTAGTCAAAAGCCACTTCGCGAACGTTTAATCAACTTGACATATGTGCACATGTGCAAACACGTTTGAATGTTTCGCAAGCCGGTGCGCCCCTTAATGCAATGTGAAAACACACACACACACACACACGGCGCACTCAGACACAGGCCTACCGCAAGGGCTTGTGGTAGGCCTGTGTTTATCGTAGGTTCCCAACGATAAACACAGTGAAAATAAATATTTCAAACATCGAGCTATATACAAAATTAAGCACCAGCAAGATCTTTGGCCGTTCTTATATAGACGATGTCCAAACTGCAGTATGAGATGAAGCGTGCTGTGCTTTAAAGACAACTTTATTGGAGAGGAAATACTCAAGTCATAAAATGTGCAAGGAGAAACGGCAACAGATCGCGAGAGGGCATCTGCAGGGCAGGCAAAGCTCTAAACAGTGTGCTTTTCTTTCTATGCTCTATTTCTCTCCTTTCCCTCCCCTCCACCTATTATTTTGTGTCTCTCAAACTCCAACCGAGAGGCCATGTCTTCGGTTCAAGTCATCTCTCTTCTTCCCCTTGATTCCTGTGCCCACTACCGCACTCTCTCTTTGTTCTCGTTGCCGTCTTTTGTAACCCAGCTGGTAACCACATGAACACGCTGAGCACCACCAGTAGCTGCAGTCACATGGAAGTCTCAGCAGTACCTGAGCCATGCAGACTTGGCTTCATTTTTACTCATGCTCTGTTCACAACAGCTCTGTGTTTTTCCCTCTCTGTGTCTGCCTCCTCCTATCTTTTGACCTCACCTCTTGTTCGTGCCAGCTGACAGCGTGGGGATTTGGAAAAGAAACAGTTCTATGGCCGGTATTGTCCCGCTGAGACAGCAACCTACCGGATGATGAGAAACACTGCGACACAATTATTTGTCAAAACTTTTGTGAAGCTCCCAGTTCCTCTTATTCTGTGGACGTGGCCGGTAGCCCAGTGGGCCCTCTGTCATGCTTCTTTGAAGCCTGGCAAGCTTCTGCATTGGATGATGAGTCAGACATGTAGGCAGAGTCAGGGAGGGTCGGAAATATAAAGCAGCACAGGCACAGCCACGATGTTGGCAACTCCAAAACAAGATCAAAACCTTAAGTCAGCTGCTGAAACCCAGCAAATCTCATCTCTCTTGCTTTGGTTGGAAGCTGTTTTGATGATTTCATACTGACTAGCTGCTCCCTGGGTTTGGGAAGTGTCTGCATGACTAATCATGAGATGACATGAAACTCTTTAAACTTGTTTTGCCAACATAATTATTCATCTTTGGTTCATCTGCCCTTGTCCTCCTCTAGAAGTGAATGCTGATGTCAATGATTGCCTCGAACTTACAGTATGTTACATAGAGCAGTGGTTCCCAACAATTTTGACCTTTGACCCCTTATAACTCATTTTGTGTAGCCGTTGTTGTTCTACTCTCACGTCCTATCATCTTGCGACTTATTTGTGGGTCCTGGCCCCCTAGGTTGGGAACCAACCACCTAGAGTAATTGCAATAAGTGCAGAAGACATGTCTCTTAACTCTTAATGATGGGGCTTCACGTTCAAACACAAACAAGTACACAGGCTCCATCTAACTCCGGTTACGCTAACTGCGGGGTTATGTCATTTCAGCTGAGATGAAGCATTTTTGTCCGGGACTTTTACATCAATGAATCTTCACAGTTTTTGTCTCGGACTTCACCTGAGGCGCGGCACCTGTGCCTAGCCGGCCGTATATCTGTCTTTGTGGCGCTGCAGAACCAGTGAAATATGGCTGTTTATGGCTGTGTGGTTGGGTTGGAATTACACACCACTGTGTTGGGCTCAACTGCTTTGCCGCTTCTTAAGAGGTCCCAGGGTGATTTTACCAAGACCAGGCTGGTTTATTGAGTGGCTGCACTGTAACAGCTATATGGTTGAAGGTATAACGGCTCACATTACTCACGGCTATTACGCAGGGAAAGCCTGTCCTCTACAGTCCAGTAAAATGTGTTACTGCACTTATGAATCGCTGCCTTCATGCAGTATGTTTGCTTTCTGGATCCTTTTTTTAATGCTATCAAATACACATATATGGTCAGGTCAAGTATCCAATCAATAACCCCCCCCCCCTGTTTTGAATTTGCCTATCAACTACCAATACATATCTCTTTCACTGAGCACTCCTGAGGGGAATATAGCTTTCATGCACAATCATGACATTCAGATTTCCTTTCATCCTCTTTCTTACAGTGACCAGAGCTCCGTGTGGTGAAGCAAAGCGGATTGTCTGAATGTTTGCTTGTCTCTGTGTTTTGATGTGTCTTGTCAGCTTGTTGGGGGGGGGATTATGGAGATGAAAGCTGACCCCAGTGCCCTCTGGGCCAGTAGACCATGGCGTGTGTGAGAGTTGTGGCACATTGCTAATAGCAGGCTGGAGCTCTCTTTAGAATTGGGATTTCCAACATGCTCAGTGCCAAATTAATATAAAAACAAAAATTGCTGCTGAATTTCCAGAGGGAGATTTGGTTTTGGGTGTGCACCGCTGACCGAGGTGACATTTGCATTTCCTGGATGCGTCAAGCCAAAAAGTTTAAATTCAGAAGTTGCTTGTGGTAGGCAACAGGCCCAGCTGAAGGCTACCTCAACAAGCACTCTGTCTTGCGGGCTACGGCTCAGCCCAAGTCTGGTCCTGCCTTGGTATGCTCTCTAGGTCACTGTGACCTGGGCCGACGCTGAGGAGAGAGCAGGAACAGAGACCGAGCAAGAGGGATGGCAGTGAGATTAAAGAGGGACAAACAGAGATGGGAAAAAAGTGATCTATGACTAGGCATAGTGATTAGCTTAGCGTGTGAATACACTTAAGAGTAATCACATACTGTGATTACCTCGTACCCAGGAGGCGTTTGATACTCATCATCGGGGCTATAATTCTACTCGTCTATTTGCTATTTCCGTCTTCGGGCTGGGCGATGTCTACAATATCTAGTTTGACTCATCATTAGCCCATTATAGGCCTACACACAGCCAAGCATGTTTCATTTCAATGCTACTCCAGGCTAATGAACAAGTATCGATTTATCTAACAATCATGGTAAAGAGCTGAATTAATTCAGTGTAAGTGACTCACTCTTGCCAACAAACTGCTCTTCCACCCGCTATCTTCCTTACATTCTCTCTCTCTCACACACAGACACTCACTCAAACACACACACTCTCGCTCTCTTCTTCTCATCAGTGCGGGGCGGTGTAAACAAATCCTGACATTAGCAAATCAAACGTTGCAGCACGGTGTAATCTATATACCCTCCTACTCTCTGTACAAAGCCACCGGATCCAACACTGAGTTCTGCCTCCAAACATTGACATAATGGTGAAGGGATAAGATACTTCCTCATGCAGGAAGACAATCACAAACTATAAATGACTGTAATTGGACTACATTTCAAGATAGTACAAGGACAATACCTTCAGACTTGGTTGCTGGTCTGATGGAAGCAAAATATGCTTCCACACTGCGCCCGTGTGGCCAATATTGTGTACTGAAAAGCCATCGACATTGCCTGAGTTTGAGAGCCATCAGGTGAATATACTTTGAACATCATAAGGTCATGTTAAGCTTGTATCTTAAGTGTAAGATATGGTTCTCGTGGCTTACAGGCAAATCTTTCTGATACTAGTCTCATACAAAACTTGACTGTTCAAACCGTGCAAATTAAGAAAGCTGACATCACTAAACCTCCCTGATAATCTCAGTCCGTCACAATATCATTCAGGGGGTTTTGGCAGTTTCGTGCATCACTTGTAGCATTGCAACTAGTCGCAGTTGAGGGTGCACTGACTTTTGACCAGTTAAACCCGTTTTTCAACAATTTGCTGAACATGGATGTAATTCACCTCAACTCAAATCAGTTCCCACCTGGTGAGCTGCTGGGGTACTGCCAAATGGTTAGAATAAAGAAAAAAATAATTCAATAATTTACAAAGCTAGTTATTTGTAAAACAAAATCAACTCCAGAATAGAAATAATTAAAAGAAAACATAGTATTCAAACATAGCATGATTACAATGACCATCACGTTTGAGTATCACCACACCAATCATGACACATCTTCAGGTAGAGACAAACCGTTTTTTGAACACTGTAAGCTAGCCACTGAAATTGTTCTTCACAAATTTAATGTAAAGCTAATTAAATACACTTTCTTCATAGGAAGTGAGGGGAAGCAGATACCCTCACTCCCTCTCCTCAACTGCAAATCAATGTGACTACTTGGTTACATGAAAGTGAAACAGATTACGAAATGAAGAGCTTCTTTCTCTGGTGCTAGAGACAGACAGAGACACATACAATATGGCTATAGCGTTTACAGCTTTATGTGCAAGCTTTAATAGGTGGCAGTTATATAGATTACAGCTGTAATTGGCCCGTGGTTTGCTTAGAGGACATTCCCAGGCCTGTCCCAACTGTGTCTGTCACTGGGTGTAACTGATCCCCACCTCTCTGTGTCGCCTGCTCCGATCTACCAGCAGACTTACTGCAGGCTGACTCAACAGACCACACAGACTTCTGGGAAAAGATTATGCGGCCCCATTAGATTGGCGGAACAAGAACAAGTCATGTCCGCCTTGACCCATACCCGCAAATCACATGCAGGCAAGCATCATTTCCTGACAAAGACTTTTCTCTTGTTCCCCACACGCTCACACGCCTCTATGTATTCCTCACAAACATGCACAAACAGCCTCCTCTGTGTTTGAATCCACAGATTTAACTACACAGGCGTATCTTTAAAATGTTTAAATAAAAATTTGGATGTCCCAAGTTAGAGGATGTGTTATTTTCTGCCACTCTGCAATAACCATGGCTGACAGTGAACCCATTGCTAGAGCCGAATATAATTAGAGGATGCAGCTGCCCTATGTATTAATTTAAATCTAGTGGTGGTTAATCCTTTTAGACCTAAGCCCAAAAGTGGCCGTCTTGGCCTACATATCTTTTTTTAGCATAACTGCAGCTTTCAGTGTATGCAAATTACCAAATCTACAGCACCTACACACAACTTTAGCTCAAAGAAGTCAAGTTGGCAAGATTCAAGAAAAAATTCACAGATTTCCATCCCACACCAGCACAAGAGAAAGAGTTTGCTCTACGCAAAAACTGTGCGGCATCAATTTCACTTATTTGCACTCATTTTTCAAACACATTTTGAAACCCCATAACGTCTTGTGTGAATTCAGCATAAACCTAGTTCAATGCAATTTGTTCCCCAGTAGATGGCGGCATTAGCCAATTTCTACAAAGTTTCACCAGACAACTCGCCGCTTTCAACTTTAGTGCCTGTTTGTTTTGGGGACAAAGGGGATAAGTGATAGGTACATAAGAGAAAGTGACAGAGAAGGGAAAACAGATGGGGACTGCCCCCCGACTGAGATGCGATTACAGAGACAGAGCACGGACACCACAGAAGGGAGGAGGGAAATGGGAGAGAGGAGGGGAGCGAGAGAGAAGTTACAAGACCTAGAGCATTGAAGCTACCCCCCCCCCCCCCCCCCCCCCCCCCCCCCCTTCCAGCCACATGGCCACATGCCCACATGCCGAGGAGGGCATGGATAACTGAGGTTAGAGGTCTGGGGGGAGCTGGAGGTGCAGTTGGTGTGTGGAAGGCAGACAAGGGCAGGCAGGGGCAGAGCCAGGAGAGTAAACTTTGCCCCGGAGCACAGACGGGTGGAGCGGACTGTGATCCTCTGGTGTGGTACGACCACCTGTTTGTCTGTCTGTCTGATCCGGGCCAGGATGGCGTGATCTAGTGCTTATAGGGGCTGACAGCTCCAATGTAAACGAAAACACCAGTCAAGTGGTTCACCATGGATAAAGCTAAATATACCGCACGTCATGACATTATGTGCTTCCATACAAATGTGTACGTTCTGGCTGGTTTGGGCAATTCACAGATTGACTTACAGCAGAGTGTACGAAGTGTATCATGAACAGGGACGAACGCGGAAAGAGGGAGGCGTGATGTCACATCTGGACTGCACTGTATATGCTGCCCGTGTAAGCAAAAGAGCACTCAAGAGCAAACAGTCCAGTTTCAACTGAAACATCGAGTACATTTGACTCGAGGCAACAAACATACGCAGGCATCCACATACTCAGACATACCCGCACAGAGAGTGGAGAGGGCTTGCGAGGGTGTTGAGTGAGCGGGGTCAGGGGTCAGACTCTCTGCTGCTGCAAAGGGCACACACACCCATCCTCTGCCAGGAACACATGCGCACACTCAGACAGTCATGCAGTGCATCTATTACACTTGTATTCAATCAGAATATCGGCATTCCCCCCCGAACACTCACACACAAGTAGAAAATAGTCTCCAGGCGCTCAGTGAGATGGACATTTGAGAGCATATTGTAGATGGAGAGATATGGAGGCAGCTTAACTACAGCTACTTGACACCAGAATAACATATATAGGATTATATAAGGCAAGATTGTGCAAACTTCTGTTAAGGTTAAGCAAAGGAGAGAGTGACATAGCGCAGGCAGAGAGAAGAAGGGCAAAGGTCAGCCATCCAAATGAAGTCAGGCAGATGGTTGCATTGACAAACACATTGCCAAAATGGCTTTCTTGGCAGAAGTCCCAGTCATTAGTATCATGTTTTTTCACGATCGGGCATATCTGTCAATCAGTCGCGGATTGGAAACTGGACACATCATCACAAGTCTGGGGTTTTGGGTTAAGAGGCTCGGACCATAACTGAGCAAATGTGTCCCTAGAGTGCAGAGTCACTGACAGTGTCACTTTTTATAGATTAGCCCCTACCTCCCTGGCATTTTATGCTCTTTACCCGTTCCAATAAATTACAAAGCATTTGTAATTTTGCCAGGCCTCTCATCTAAAAGGATTATATATGGAGCTGGTGATAGTTTGAGGAAAGTCACATTCTTGTAGAACTATATACTTATGTTGGTGTCGTTGTCATCAACTCCAAGAAACGCCATCAACCATTTTTAGCTTCCCTGCTGTCATTTTCCCGTATTCTTTTTTTTTATCTGTAATTTCTGGTTCAAATCTGAAATTACATTTGTTTGACTCAAAAACACTTTCCACATATGGAATACTGCTCTCCATTGCCTTCCACGTACAAAACCACAACAATAAATCGGACAGTAAAACATTTCATAAACAGGTTATTGTCTTCATGAACTGTCCAAATAGGGTTTGTGCATCTCTCTCTGTCACTCAAATACACACACACTGCAAAATGTAAGCCTTCACATCCCATCAATGACTGGATTCTTATCTTGTATTTATCCGGTACCTTTTATAATGTACACTCATGCTCTGTCAGTTCACCGACACTTCAGGAGATGAGATGCTTAGCTGCTCTGGCCTCAAACACACAGGGGTACTTTCCCTTCGTTCTCCAGCTCTTCCGTGCGGAGGCCGCATTCCCAGCACCACTCAGGGGGCTCCAGCGAGCGAGCCACGACACCAAACCCACCCGGAATTCTAGGAACGTTTTCCCCGTGGTTTCAGGTTACCACGCACACACACCCACACACACACTGAGCACAGCTCACAGGCACACACACACACACACACACACACACACACACACACACACACCCTCCACAGTAGTGTACTGTACTTTTGTTGTTTGTACAGAGTTGGTTTAGTTAGCTTTCCCCTCTCTCCTCCCGTACCTGTCATTCATTTTCATTTTAAACCCACATACTTGCCCGTTGGGTTGGACAACAACTTGGACTCAAACGCTTAAACTGGCAATTGGATTCAAACCAGACGTCTTGTTTGGAATCTCACTCCGATGGTAAATACCACACACTGAAAACCTAAAACTCTACAGGGAATCTTGCCGATGCTCGCCGCGGGCCCCAAAAATTCAGACTTTCAGGTATACATTGCATCACACAAAAACTCGGACAAAAAGCTGCACTCAATCAAGCTCTAACTGACATTAGCAAAGTCTGCTGTATCCCCCAGGAAAAAGGATAACACTGTCCCTAAAAATAGTCATTACAGAGAGAGGTTCAGCCTCTGTAAGTCAGACATGATCATACTGTGTGGGCATTGATGTGTGTTGGGTGTGTGAATGTGTTGGGGTGTAGAGTGTGGCACACAGACATACGTGATGGTCTATGAGGCCATAATCCCGTGTCACCGCGGCTATAGTACGATGGATCAAAGCCGAGGGTTTGAAAGTGGATTTTCTCTTCCTTTGAAGAGTGTTAAAATGCACACCGAACTGACTGAGTCAGTAAGGGTGTATTTGTGATATGGTAAAAGTCCGATTTATGAAGCCTTTCTCATACCGTGGGATGTTTAACCTGAGAACTAGATTTCTTCTTTGTGTTGACAATTCATAACTGCAGCAAGTGGCAAATGTGTGGTTTCCTTTGTCAGGCCCATTGAATCAAATTCCCCCCTTTTAGAAATTACAATCACAAGAGATTTGATGTATAATGCAACCTCATTTTGCATGTTTATAAAAACAAAGAAGCAGAAATTAAACTGAAAGTCTGAAATAGGAACCAGACTGTTGACACAGACAGCTCCAGCATTACGACACCGTGATAAGCAGCGCGGAGCGTGTGCCGAGCACTTTCGTTGCATAGCTGTGGTGTCTCTCAAGAGCAATTTTATGACACAAGATAAAAAAAACTGTCTCTAAAATCCAGGGTTCGTCCTGGAAGGCCTCATCGTCGACTGTTCTGTTTCACACGTAATATTTCTGGCGGTGTGCCGTTCATGTGCGGGGTTGCATGTAATCGGTGGTGCCGACATCATTTGGGGTTTTGTCCTTTGTTCGCTTGTGTGGTGCGTCAGAAATTCGTGTCAAACTGAAATACAAAAAGTGCTCGAGAGGCAAACACAACCCTCCCGAACGCACACGCAGACCACACCGATCGCTATTGGCTGCCACACAGACACGCAACAGTGAGGACTTCAAACGGGCTCATAGAGGCAATTAAGTCCCAAAGACAGAGGGCTCTCCTAAAGCCACTGCTTCCTGCTGCCACTGATCTACATCCCTCATCCATCAGTGTATCTCTCCTTCTACCCATTGTTTTCACATCCACACTTCCTTTCCCCCTCCCCAGCACGTCCATCCCTCTCTTTCTCGTCCTCTCCACTCCTGCTATGAGTTTGATGCCTTGCCAGTGGGCAAGCACAGAGGTTAGTGGGTGCACTTTGTCTACCTCGCCCAGTAGGAACTGCTCCAGTAAAACATGCCGGTCTATTGTGGCATTTTAATTATATTAGCTCAACCCACTCCACCGGCTGGACACACAACAGAAGGGGGAGGCAGTAAAACTGTGTCCCTTGTGTAAAAGTGACGAGGACGAGACTGGAAGGAGTTGGAAGGATATTTCCCAAACATACAATAAGGCACAAGGCACACCATAAAACTTAAACTTGAGGAGGCCGAAACACATAAACACTCTTCACTCAGAGGCACGTTGAGTCCCACATTGGCAAAGGAGTGTACAGTGAGGCCAAGAAAATGTGCACAGCAACAGATTTAGAAAAACCATAACTCCAAACTCTGGCAATCCAGAGCAATACTGCAATATGATCGCTGTTGTTTTCTTTTTCTCTCACTTGCGCACACACACACACACACACACACACACACACACACACACACACACAC
>NW_022280045.1:4338847-4341925 GCF_004355925.1 Anarrhichthys ocellatus | reverse complement strand
ACACACACACACACACACACACACACACACACACACACACACACACATAGACACACATAACACAAGGATGCAGGCCCAAAGAGAGACAAGTCTAAGCAATGTAGTAATGTAGAGCGGGTCATGCCGAGGTCCCAGGCATCAGCCCAGGGTTATGGGAAAGGGATGGGCCGCCGAATCGGAGCTAAGGAGAGATAGAAAAAAAAGGGATTGTGGGAGGGAGAGAGGAAGGACTGAGAGGTCTGACGCAGACGCCAAATGCAAATGGCAGAGGTGAAAGGGTAGGTTGAAGCAGGAGAAAAAAGGATATGAAGTCAATGCATGTATTTCCACACCTCATTATTTCTCTGATGTCAACTGTTCTCATGACTCCACTGTGCCACCACTCCATCATGTCTGTCCTAATGTCTACATAAAAAAGAAAGAATACACAGACTTGTACACACTGAAGTGACTTCTGCCCATGGACATGCATACACAGCACAGGCAGGCTCTGAGCAGGGAATGTCCTTCCTCTGCATAGTAATTAATCTATTGCCCCCTCTGCTGGAGTTTCATTATCCAATTCCTTTGCATTTTTTCGAACTGAGCTCCTCTGACCCAAGAGGCCAACATGGAGACAGCAGCGAAGGGGAAAAAGGAAAAAAAACAACTCTTGACTTGATGGGACTGGAAGAAGGAGAGAAAGTGAGTAAGAGTGAGAGGGGTGAGGGCTTTGCCCGGCGCAGCGCTCTCCCTGCTTCTCCCTGCAATAACACAATGGATTCCAGATGTCAAAGTGATAAACAAATGGATTGTCATAACCCTATAAAAATGCAAGGCATTCAGGAGCACTCACACTGCCGTATTGTCTGTAGGTCCATCACCCTTGAGCCAATCCAAAACTTAACAATCATTCCCGAAGTATAGTGATGAGTTATGAGTTCTCCTTTCTGACTGGAGAACATACACACACATCTGCACATGCCCTACACACTCGCGTGTGTGCTTACACCCACAGCATTATGATCTCTGACTGCTGACTTACTTGGCTGGAGGAAGATTGTTTCTTTCCCTCTCTGCAGACTATACACTCTGCCTATATATGCTGTGTGAATCATCTCAAAACAAAGTGAATCCCAAAAGAGTTTGTGGGTCAGAGAAATGCTGATGCAGTGTCAAAGTCTAAATCTAAGTCATTTCTTAACACATGCAGTGTATATGCAGAGTTAGGCGGTTCAAACCGGCCAAGTGGCCGTGGATGTGCCCGGATGCGTCTGTGCCATCTAAATCTATAGCTGACACACCCAGCAGTATCATAACGCACGAGTAGCAGAACCTTCCATGAGCGCCGGCCAAACAGTCATCTACACATTTAAGTCCAGCCAGCTACTTTATTATGTTCATTTTTTTATCGAATAAAATAGTTTTCATCCGTTGCATTTCGCTTTGCGTGTATATTTTTCGATTCACTAGCGTCACCTTCAAAACATGCAAGCATGATGATAGAGAAACTATCTGTCTGTATCAGTACCGCCCCCACATGCTCTATATAGATGTGTGTGTGAGAGGTTGTGTCGGAGAGTCATCTTCAGTTTTTGACAAATATTAGCAAAATGACTGATGACAAAACACTGTGAGGATTGCATTGATTGCACTATGAAAGTGTCCAAAAATAAATAAAAAATGGACGATTCTTAATTACAAAAGTTATAATCATTCAGGAATAGGCATGGTTTTAAATATGAATAGCTATTTAAAAACAAGTGTGGGCTAAAACGCACAAGAAGCCTAATTATCCTTTACAAAAATTCATTACGAAATTGAACACTTACAGCAGGTGTGAATACTTTATATTTGCAATATTACCCTCGATTTACCATCCATACCCAATTATTCTGGGTTTGGTTATGTCTGGGAGGAATTTAACAAGAACTTGTTGTCTAATTAAACCCTCATTGAGGTTACCTCCTCATGTGTTTTCAGTCAAGGGACTAATAAAGTCGTTACGATGCCATAACTGTGGCTATACAGCCTGCAGCAAGTGTGTGTCGAAAAAGAAAACAGCGATGGTAATTACAGTGGAATGATAACAGTGTAGCAATGAATTACCTATGTTTGTGATAAGACCATTACAATAGCTGTCTAAATCTAAATAAAGAATGCGGTCATTTTGGTTGATCTTATCTTTCCGGAAAAGATGGTGCAAAGTATTCACACATGTGACGCTGTAAATGTTCAGAGATGTTTGAACGCATGCCAACACGCATTTTTTTAGATGCAAGTACAACTGTTTGCCCCTCGCTCGCCCCTCTGTCATGTGCTTTGAAGTATTACAACACACAAGTGTGTGTGTGTGTGTGTGTGTTCTCACATGTGGATGTGTGCATCCTTGCCTGAGCGCTGTATGATTGTGTCTGAACGAATAAGCTCTCCAGCTGTTGAATAGCATATGGATCCTGTGTGGATTGATATGTGAGTGTGTTTTGCCTTTGTGTGTCTATGTGGTCCTGTGTGTGGGGAAAACCCACAGAGCCCTCAGACGCTTGGTGTGCCCAACACACAGGAAGTCAGACTATGACGTGTGCTGACGCTAGAGCAGCTTAGCATGTTCCCGACGATACTATTGGTGTCTTCTTCACACGCTTTGTTCTCATCTCTCGTCATATTTTCTCACCATCCACCCTTCTCTCATCTGCTGTGCTGCTCTCGTGCAACTTTTCCCAGGCATGGTGCGGTCAGTGGCAGTAGCAGCAGCGGCGATGTCCAAGTCTTTCCCATGCAGCCTCATAGGAGGGTCTTTGTTCCCCCTCCAGGCTTTGGGGGTCCCCACGGCAGGGCTGTGCCCCACTCCGCTGACTCCACAATGGGTCTTTATGCTGCCAAGGCCCTCCACCCCCACATCACTCTATCATGCTTCCCTCATCAGGGGCACAGGGAGGCACAGGGGGCACCACGGCACCAAAACGCCTTCCCTTTTCATGCCCTGTCCGGTCCGTGTGTCTCTCTCTCTCTCTCTCTCTCTCTTTCTCTCTCTCTCTCTCTCTCTCTCTCTCTCTCTCTCTCTCTCTCTCTCTCTCTCTCTCTCTCTCTCTCTCTCTC
>NW_022280045.1:4316396-4338837 GCF_004355925.1 Anarrhichthys ocellatus | reverse complement strand
CTCTCTCTCTCTCTCTCTCTCTCTCTCTCTCTCTCTCTCTCTCTCTCCAATACGTGCCAGCAGAATCAGATACAGTGGAGGAGGTTTGCTGAATAGCCACAGGCCAATCCGAGCAGTTTATGAGTGGTGCCAAATGTCTCAGTCGGGTACTCTTTTCTCATTCAGCCCAAGAACACTTGACACCACAAGCAAAGGCCTGGCTCTCACCAAGGGAGTGTGTGATAACACACCGTTACAACCCATTAGCACTGTCGAAAAAGTGGCACACACTCACTTACACGCAAACAGGGTGCAGAAATAAAGAACTGCTTTTTGAATACCGACAAAGAAGGCGTGCGTATCTTGACAAGATTGGAGATTTCTTGTGTTCTAGGGTGCTGACTGGTTGCCTCGCCCTCCGTTTACTAGCCCACATGCTCCTGATCATGGACCTAGCACACACACCTTGGCTGCCTACTGTACTTTGTGTGCTGACACAATGTGACAGGCCCTGATGAATGCGTGGTCTGCTCAAAATGTCTCAGCCACTGGCAGATCCTCTGCAGTGATGAAGGGTAGGAGAGTATACCGAGCCAGGACATGAAGAGAAGAGAAGAACATTTTGAAAGCTAACTGCTTCTAAGCTAATTAAAGCCTAACTTATTCATGGACATCGCTTTTGCCAACCACTGAGTTTAATCAAAGGGTCTTTTTTTCGGAATCAGAGACATCTGTTCATGTGCCTAATGTTTTCCCATGTACACATGTAAAGCATAATGTATGGCTTAATCAAGCAAAACGGACACGGGCCAAAAGGAAAAGGCAAAGGCATCCCCGGACCTCCGTTTTCCTCTGAAAGGGCCAATGCCGGCAGTGCCAAGAGCTGAGGGTGCCATGGTAACGGGAGCCACTTTAGGGCCACCGCAGGAGAAGGAGAGCATAACCTTGTCATAATTGTGGACCGAGCTTCTGGAGGGAAACGGATCCAGCAGGGGGAATCAGTTACAGACTCGCATTGGCTCAGTCATCTGCATCAATTCTCTGTTCTTCTCATGTGGACTGAGAAAGCACATAACCATAACCACACACGCACACACACACACGCACACACACACACACACACACACACACGCACACACACACAGACAGACAGACAGAGACAGAGAGTAAGTACTGCAGTCTCTGAGAGATGCACCCAAAACCATAAGCAAGAAAAGAGTTCTAGGGCCACACCTATAAATCAGCACAAAATAAAAAAACCTCATGAATATAAGAAAGAGAATGGAGTGGGAAAAAGAGAGTAAGGCACAAATAGCAGCTCATCAACATAATACACAGGAGAGTGTAGCAACTATTTGTTCTGCCTGCATTCACTCAATGTGGAGATGGATTTAATGGCTTCCTTATTTCCCAATTGATTAACAACAGCCAGCCACACTGGCTCACAGACTGACATTATCTAACACAAGCACACAAACAAATATGCAGAGGGTTTGTTACTTTTTTCTGAAATCTGAATGTATTAATAACTTGTACTTTTCCAAGCAAGGTATTAGAGTAAATAAGTATCGGGGGAATCTGGATGACCTGTTTGAAAGGAAGCATACAAGTCAGCATCTACTCATTTAGAGAAAATGAAAGTTCGCAAGTGCTGCCAAAAGAAATGTTTTTATGCAACAACTGGCCACGGCAAAGTAACAAGATACAAAAAGTTGCCTCATCCCAAAGAACAAACTGCTGTCACAGCAGCGCAAGTCAAAATAGCAAAATCAATCTTTGCTGGTCTTTTTAAATATGAAAAGAAAATCGATTTCGGACGTACAAGTCAATAAAGAGCCAGCTGAAGGGAATGATATTGAAAATCGGACAATTTTAGCTAAAAAATCCAAAGTAAGTAAAAGCAAGTTACATCAGTAATGTGATTGCCCAGGAGAGAATGATCTTTGTGTGTCAAGTATTTACTTTCCACAATCTCAAGTTTACAGTGGACGGAGGGGTTAAAGGACTGAACACATTTCTCTTACCTCTCCACCACGTCGTCTCCGCTCCAGCACGTGGAGTCGTCCACTACGTTCTCCCCTTCGCACAGCATCTCTGGCAGCGCGGCAAAGAACGACTTGTAGCGCTGCAGGTACATCAAGAACTCCCTAAGGAAAAAAAAAAAGACACATTGGGGAAAGGACACAGAGCGATTTTAAAACAGGCCACAAGTCAGATTAGAAATATACTGAGAAATAGATAGAAATATAATATATTGAGAAATGTGTTGCGTGATTGTGGCTATGAATTTGGTGTGGTTGCTGGACACGCTACTCGGTACTTTGGTACCATATCACCAACCGTGTCTGCATTCCATTCAACAATACGTGCATGTGATAAATACACGTGACGATGTTGATGGCGGCAGAAAAATGAGCGGCTTTGAATATGACCACTTCCCTAAGTCAGCACATTTTTCTCAATTATGCTGTGCCGTGAAGTGCTTGCTTCATCAGATCTGCTGACATATGTTGTCGATATAAATGCTGTCATCGCCGGCAAAACAATGACATAACATTTTGATCGGACACACATTGATGCCACCCATGAGGCAGAGCAAAAACCGCGGAGGTCATGTGCTGAGTCAGGAGACCGTGTTCGAGAACACGGTCCCAGCATCGGTTTATGTGAGACATGAAAAATGTATCGGTCGCCCAAAAGACAATCAATGATGATGAAATGTGACAGGTATGTATGCAGTCCCAATATGGGAGAGTGTGTGAGAGAGGGAGAGTAATACGTCCCCTGGGTTCATGCTTACCTAGAGAGTGTTCTCAGACTATGTTTATTGTTCTTGGAGGGTTTCAGGGGGAACGAGCTGGGAATGATGGGAGTTGGAGTCCAGGGGAGATTGTTGCAAGCAAGGAGGATGCGGGGATGTGAAAGGTGGGGCGTAAGAGAAGGACAAAAAGAAACAAAAAAATGACAAGACAAGACACATGGGGAGGAGGGAGAAAAAGATAGTCAGTCGACCCTGGAAGAGAGTTATTAATCATGCACATGCAGAGACTAGCCACACCACACATGAATCAATAACCCTTTCTCCTCACACCACACCAACAATGAAACAGATATATGTAATGTATATGTTAAATCAATAAACAAACACCCAAGCAAACATCTGCACATGTGCATACACAGTTACATATTCAAAAGGAACGCTAAAGAAAGTTCTGCTGAGCTCCTACATTCACATTTTTCCCCATTAAAGCGAAACATAAATGTTGCTTTACTGTGTCACGTTTCATATTTTTCAGCGGCACACTGTTCTCCCTTTACTACGGTGGGTGCTGCCGCGTCTCTGAAGTGGCTAGCGCTCACATGTGCTCTGGTCAGGGCTGGCAGCAGGCGGGGTGCTGGATTGTGTTGCCATGAATGGTGGTGGCAGTGCCAGGCCAGACCTGTCAGCTAAGGCTGGCATCAGCGCAGTGATTCATGGTTTGGGACAAGGTCAGGCAGGCAATGCTGCGAGTGTGTGTGTGTGTTTTCGTCTGTGGTGCTATTTAAGCTCAGGCCCAGCTGGTGTGCGGAGTTGGTGGTATGGCAGTCTGGGAAAACAGGAAATTGTTGGTCCGTCGCGATTAATCTCCCCCACACCTCCCCCTCTCCTGGCACATCAGTGCACATCAGCTGCTGTGGGCAAAGGATAGCTGCCTCAGAGGCCAGGTGGAGGGCATGGACTTTAGTTCCAGGCACTACATTTACATACTATGTGTGCGTGGGTGTGTGTTGGGCCCAACTAACCATATAAAGAATAGAGAAGTGATGGCAGCTGTGAACAAACAATGGCCAACCCCCTCAGGCTATGTCATACAAACCTGACCAGTGTTCATTTCATTTACATTTACTTTTCATCCAGCTGACCATTTAGCAGTCTAACTCATTTAACAAGCAAAATAAAATCTGCAGCCGAAAAACAATTCGCATTTTGGCATTCTGATTTACAACAGGCGACATCAAACTTTGGAAAGTGACTGAACTAATCCTAATTCAGTTCAATGCTTTGTCTTACCTCCTCAAGTGGGCCAACTGCCCCAGCCACTGCTCTGGTAGAGGTTGGGACGGGGCGGCAGATGGAGGAAGAGAGGAGGAGGTCACGGTCGAGGTTGTGACCTCTGGGCTGGTAGGTTGCATGCTTGTAGGCTCCCTAGTAGACAGGCCACACACCTTGTCCACCTGTGGGGAGGATGGAGCAAACAGACACACACCTGTTGAGCTCAGGAAAACATATAACAGCAGGGGTGGAGCTGCAGGGGGACTTCCATAAAACCACCAATTGACACCTGCGCAGTTGAAAGCATATAAACTAAAACAAGTTATTCAAAGTAACCAAATGAGGAATGACTACACTGCAGTTGAATGATTGTGGGCTGAAGAGAGGCAAAAAAAATTATGGGGCAGAGAATTTGGGAGTAACGGACAACATGGGAAAATAGTGGGTGTGAAGTGAGGGGATGTGATGAAAGAAAATGCTGCGATGAGTGAGTTATTGCCGTGGAGGGCTGACAGTGAATGTAAAACATTCCACTACCTCATGGAGGTGAGCGCACGTGCGCACGGTTGGCAACGACGGCGAGTGTCTCCAGTGGCTATTAAAGCCAGCAGCGGTGACAGCGGGGTCACGGGAATGAAGGGGGCATGTGCTTGAAAACCCGAGAAGTAAAATCGATGACATCTCATTGGCTTAAAAGCCTGCGGCCAGTGTTATTAAGTGGTCCTCAATTAGCCAGAGAGACGGAGCGTAATGGCTCTTGTACGTACACACCGGACTGAGTACAGCAACCGATGTATATACGCTGCTTTTGTCTCGAGGGATGAGTCATTGTACCGCGTATGGATGTCCAACAGGACTAAGTGATATTTAGCAGCACCACTTATCCGTCACTGATTCAGAAAAGGAATCCTTACAATAAGACGCAGCGAGAGTTAGTAGCGATTAGTAGCAATTAGTAGCAAAAACAGAGGAATGCACAAACAGATAAACTTAATTTGGGCAGGAACTGGCAAGCATCTGTGTTTAAATGGTTGTCTGTCCACATGCTGGGAAGAGTTTGGATAAGCAAGTCTGGAAGCAGCTGAAATATGTGTTAACGGTCACAAAATGTGTCTTGCCAGCCTGCTAAAAATACACTTTCCCTCCGGGGGTGAAGGCAGGTCAGCTATCTTGTGTGCCTTATAAATGGGAGTTTAAATGGAGGTTTTCACATAGCAGGCAGCTATTCCCGGGGCAGGGGAATTGTCCAACGGCTCAGGAGGCGCTTTCATAACTAGCAACATAACCAGCCACCTGAATATTTTTCATCTTCGTTGCACCGTTTGCACTTCACTCTTCACTCTGGCCTTTCTCTCCTTTGTTTTTCTGACCACATTCTCAGTCTTAAATTCTCTCTGAAGGCAGACGTTGGGCACGGGGAAAGGTTGTTTTATTGCATTAACCTTAACTCCCTCCAGACCAATAAAACATGCTCACATGTGGTAGAGCGGCCCACAGCCACACATGGCCTAGCCACACACACACACACACACACACACACACACACGCGCACACAGGCAATAATGCCACACACACATTACATTGTGACGGCGAGAAAAGACAGAACATAGCAACTGTTTTAGCCATGGAGCCCTCTCAACATACTAAGTCACATGCTATTTGCATGTGCTGCATGTACCGTCTGCACAATATGACGTAATCAGACATTCATGAGAACAATTGTACATTTCAAACCTGTGAAATAGGTTGTTTATTGAAATGAAGTTTGCCAAATTAAGAGTGTCTGAGCAAGGGTAATAGCAAACAAGGATATTCTAACATTTACAGTTCAGTGTATGTTTTGTTGATTAGGCCAGGGCTTTCAACATTGCCCAATCCAGCATTATTAACACTGGCAAGTACGCTAGTGTTTGTGGCAACAAAACAAAGTGACTCAGTAAAAAGTCTGACAATTCCAAGAAGCAGCGAAGCTATAAATGTCAAAGCTGATTCATTTTACAACGTAAGCATGCAACATTAAGTACTCAGCCAATATGGCAGACTGAATTGAACCATAGGCCTCTACATTTATTGAGCAAAATACATTTCTATGACATAAATTCCAGAGATTCAAAACAGATACAACATACAGTCCCATGACAGAATTTCCAGACTACAGCATTTGGGAGGACTACAGTGCTGTGCGTCCGTTTGTATGAACGTGGTGAAGCTGGCAGGCTGTGCAAGGAGCAGGAGAGATGGCAGGTGAAGTGAAATGTGTGAATGTTGTGTAAAAGCGTTTTGAGTAGTCGGAAGACTATAAGGCGCTATAGAAGTACAAGTCCTTTTACAATTTACCATTACTAGTTAGTAATAATAGTGATTGTTTTTTTTGTTAGAGGAAAGGAAATAGTGTTGAGGAAATAATGTGTTTATATATAATATTATTATATATTATTATAATATTCTTATTTTCATTGATTTGGGCCATGTGCTAAATGAACTTCAGCAAATGTAAACATATAACATACCCAAGCAGTGTACAGAACAAGTATGATGATCAAGTATCATCAAAAGTCTATTATATATCGTAAGATACAAATAGTTTAAAAGAGCAGGAACGTACTTCCTGGCTGTACATTAAGTTTTAATTACATTTTATGACGCTTAAGTCCATTGGTTCAATTCAGGACATGAAAAACATCCAAAAACGGTCTGAGCTTCAGGTTATCATTTCTCTGCAGTGGTGAAAAATGGAGGATTAAGACGGGATCTAATCCCGTCATTGTGAAATTTTCAAAGAGGCAGACTGAACTTTTAAATCCAGTGCCATTTCTCACCTGCCTTTGTGTGACTCTTTGCTATTCTCCAAAGACAAAAAAATGTAAATATCCATGTAAAATATGAACATCAAGAAGAGGTCACCCACAGTTCTGTTTGCATTACCCCGATATTTCTTAAAAACCAAACCACAGAGCTACTTTTGGAGAGAACGGAAAGGATTGAACCAAGGCCAACATTTCAAAACAAAAAAACGCTGATGCAAAACATTCTCATGCCTAACTAAGCATACAACAGCGTAAACAGAACACAAAGTCACCGTAGGGACAATAAACAGCATCCTCGTTATGGATCCTCTGGAGAAATGGAGACGAGCTCTTATAGGTTGGATCTTGTCACCACATACTCCTCAGGGCCAATCAGACAACAGGTTGAACAATAACATGGGCTAGAACCTCTGCCATAAATCGATTATCTACTGACCTGATGATGGCGTGAGGATGAAAATCCCATTCGGGCACAGCATGAGTACTTGGTTTTGCATGTGTGTGTGTGTGTGTGTTTGTGGGGGGGGGGGGCACCTGTTTGTCCTTGTTAGACCTTCACAACTCCAGCTATTTTGCAGAGCATTCCTCATATGATTGCCTGAGGACAGAGTCTGATGGGGGGGGCAGATTTTTTTGGGATGCATGTAGTCCACATGGAAGGACTTCAGGGAAATACAAGGCATGTATTCTATGGGTATTTGAGCTAGCCAATGAAATTTGATTTCTACTGCTAGGCCCAGGACGGATCACTGTTTTTACGTGTCTTCTACTGGTTTGCATACTAGTAGAATAGACATTATTCCACTCAAACCAAATCATTTATTTTGACCATAAATGTGTGCAGCAGGATCTATTCCAACGTGTTCAGCTCCAAAGTGCAGTGTGTATCTGCGCCTTATGCACATATCATCGGCTCAGAGCTAGCCAAGCCCAGGGCCATCCCTCCTCTAGGGGAGTATTGGTTTACAGATAGCAGCGGTGGTCTTGTCTTCCCAGTTTATTTATCAAGGGATTACCCAGTAAAGCTGAGGGAACTTTCTCAGCCCCTCAGTCACCTCAGGCACATTGCATTGTGGGATGAAAAGGGCTTGTTTGGTCAGTGAAGAACCCCTCTCTTCCACTTTTACATAGTGTGTGTGCTAAATATGCAGACACACATACAATCTGCTCGCCTAATGCTACGCACTGTTTAACTCTTGGAACAGAAGCACGTCTGTCAGCTCGGCCAAAGTGAACAACGACTAAATGTTCTTTCTAGAGATCAGAAATTCATAACATTCAAGGTACAGAAAAGTCACATACTGAGATTGTGTTATATAACACTTCCTGACTGTAGCTAAATCAACATTCAACCTATCTTTAGGGATTATTTTCATGTATCACAGTTATGACTCATAAGGGTGAATGGCCTAAACTGCCCAGAGAAATGCAGACCACTGGTTTGTGCCATTAATTGTATTTTTGGAAATTAATCCCAGGAATTTGCTTCAGGATCATTGCTTGTACTGTCTCAGTGCTGTACATTTGTGTTATGTTCAAGTGTACATTTTATCAATTCGCAACGGCAAACAACTCATACTTGCAAATTGTCTCCGTTTTCATTCATATCCTTGGAAATAGCTCTCGGGACTGCTGCTTATATCCGTTATCCAAACCACAGTCTCTGTCATCTCAAGACATCTCATAACCATGAAATATTCCCTAACCAGTAACAATTAGGGAATAAAATGAAGTGCACAGTATAACATACTGGAATCAAAAGTGTCAACAGTGCCCTGCTTCTTTTTGGGTTTAGATACATGATGCACTGACAGAGTCAGAGAAGAGACATCACATAACACAGAAGTGCCTGTTCAGTACCAAGCTGGACCACCTTTAGAGAAGGAATTTTATTCACCATGAATGTCACTGGTTTCCATGACAGTTATGTAAAGTAACCAACTACCAGGCTGAAAAAAAAAGCGATGGAATGAAAGAGCAGAAAAGAGAGCAAACACAATTAGCTTTATTGGTATTTACTGCATTGCGGTTCCAAACTAAAGGAGAAAAAAATGCAGAAGAAAAAATGCAATGAGTAGCCAAGTAGCGACATGAGTAGCGGTTCACATTCTGGTGGGCTCTCTATTCCACCGCTCAGGAAGCTGCTTGATACTTTGGCAACATAAGTTGTTTATGGTGTTTTCTCCAAAGAAAACCCAAGGTATCAATTATGTTTCAAATGACTGGACTTTTTTCCCGTCGGGCATCTCGATAATTATGTTTTTACAAGTAACAATTTCCATTTCTAATTGCGACACATGAACACGCAGTAGAAAGGGAGGGCCTGCTACTCGCCAGGAGAAGGCTTTCCGTTTCTATTTGCACAAAGTGCATTTTTCCTCATGTTAAACTAAGATAAATCCTCAACAACCTTAGATGTACTGTTACACATGCAGTCTACCATATAGCAAGGTTTCAGCTAGATAAAAACACGTTGCCCCTTTATTTACGTATTAAGGTGACTACCAGAATTGTGCAGGACACGCAGTGTTGTGGTGGAGGCCTTGAGGTTAAGGAAGCAAGCTTGTGCCTGGAAAGTTGCCAGTCCAAACCCTGGACCATCTGGGAAGATCTGGGTGGGTTAAGGGAATAAGGAAGTCTCTCTCTCCTCCCTCAGCAACACTATCAGGCGGTGTTTTATGTTTAACCACACAAAGAGACAGATGTAGGCTTCAAGGTGTTGAGTTTAATCAGACCATAATGGCCTCAAACAGCGGTCAGCACGGTACTACCACAGTATAATTCAAATTTTTCATCTGTAATATAGACAGCAAGGTAACTGTACAGTCTACTTGGATATAATAACATGCCTGGGTTCCCAAAGATCTAAAGTGGTTTCGGGTGGAGACTCTGTGAAATGCCGATTATCCACAATGAGAGGGTTTCACTGTAAACGATGAAGATTTTGCTGTGTGTAGAGCTGGTTATTTACATACATTTTAATAGATGAATTAAAAGATGAGTTTCTTATACATAGCTACATACATTTCATTCATTCATGACGTAGTGATTAGACCTGTTGATGACAGTAGGTCTTGAGTGAAGGAGAGAAAGCAGCCGTCGCATATGTGTGACTCAAGGATGATACAAAAAAGACGTGGGTGACCAGGTCTTTGTATTCATGCACCCATTCAAGTTAGAGAGCAATGTTTCAGGTGATGAAAGCTTTAATCAGCCCCACATCCTCTCTTTAGACGAGAGACGTCTTAGCTCTTACATACAGAATAAAATATATGTCTTGCAGCCTGACTTTACATTGTTTAATGGAACTGCTCATCAATAACTCACTTGTGATTGAGTAAATGTATTTTTTATTATACTAGACTAAAAGTGGAAAAAAAAGTATAGTCAGAAATTCTTCTGTCAAGCACTGAGATTATACAATACATGATGCACAAGGTAACAGATGATGTCACAAGTATCAGTTATGAATGACTAAAACTACTGTTAACTAATAATGGTAAGCTGTGAACACTTTAAATAATTTAACTAATCCATCCATTAATTACCCATAACCGCCTATCCTATTCAGGGTCGAGGGGCAATTGAACTAATGCCATCCTTAATTATTTTTACATATACTATACTTCAGTTCTTTTGGTTAAGAAAGATTAAAGCTGGTCACTATCACGGACAGATGTGGTGTCATACGTATGAACTGGAAAAAACAAACAAATTCCTAATCAACTAATTATTTACTGAATACAAAAGAACAAATGAATGTAAACATGATGTATCCTGAAGATGTGTTGTAGCTTTAAATCAAATACTAAAACGGTCTGAATAGACTATAAAAACACTCAGTATACAAAACGCCCCCCCCCCGAGCCACTCGTATAAGCGAATAGTGACAGTCTTCCACTTGGCCTTGAGTGAGAGAGTGTCGCTGATTTACAACATTACTCTTCCCCCCTTGGCTTCTTTTCTTTCTCTCCTTGCCAATTGTTCTTTGCCGTCTATTTAAGGTCTCTCTTTATTCTTTCTAAATCACTTTGCCTCCATCTTTCTCGGCAGTCTTCAACTCTGCAGTCTCTGTCAATCAGTCCCCTCCCCGTCTGTTTCTCACCCTCTTATCCGAATGATGTCAGTGCTAATTAAAGAGAGACTCAGTCCCTCGTATATCAAGGGGAAAAGTCCTTGAGATTCCAATCGGGGGGAAGAGAACATTGAATTTCACTCTCCACATTGGGGCTTGTTTACCCTGATTAAATCGCTTGCAGATGATCTAAAAAATGAGAGGCCCCTTATAAATATGGGTGTCGCTTTGGAGTTTGTTTACGACGTTCGTCCATCCTCGTAAACAAATTCGCGAGAACTACAGACGCAAAATGTGGCGACATGTCTTGGGAGGATTCAAGTGGTGTTGCACCGCAGAGATGGAGGGGAAAAAAAGACAAGAGACAGAGGAAGTTCAAGTGAGTTCATCTCGTCTGTGTCTACGTTATGGTGGATCAAGACGCGCACAAGCGAAGAAAAGGAGCTGGCGGACAGAAACTTTGAGAGTCCACGTGTCCATTTGAAGGCTTCCAGTGAACCCGCAACTACCACGAAAATCATAACACAGATTCGGGTTAACTTCACAGCAGCACCTGCCTGATGTTAGAACGCCAGCTAGCTCCCGTTTGAAGGTGCTGAAGCAGAAGGCCAGTGTGCATCCAGGCATCAAGTGAGGATGTTGGGAATATGAGGACGCACAGGGGATGGCAGGGGCTATTTAAAACATTAAAGGAGGGCTCACAGAAGAGGAAAAACACCATCTGGTCAGGGGGTGCTGATGCAATGGTGGTATGAACACCACATTTAATCTAGATGAACCATTAACTAGAAACAAATGGTCAAAAAGAATCTGATCAAACAATCCCAGAGATGTTTTTTTTTTTCCTGAACAAGTTATGTGATAGTGAAACTCCTTAAAGTGGACAGAAGCAATATTACATACTGAGGTGTCCTGATTTACTAGATAACAGACAAGAGGCACAAACTCCTCGTCATGTCACGGCACGTTCTCCGTCACAATTTAAATTCACAGCTCAAATCAAATTCAGATTTGATTCATCAACTGCGGTCAGTGTGAGGAAGACTTATGGATACAAGCTTTGATATTTTTTAGTGTCATAAACGACAACATCAGCATACTTGTACTCTTGTCAACCCTATTTTCTTTTCATTGTCGTCTCTCTACCTCCCGTGTGAAACAGCCAATCTGAGAAGCAGACCGCATGCTCTGAAGGAAAGCCCCACATCGTTTAGTCTCCCCCTCTCTGTGAACATGTCATCACCTTATAATCAACTGCACATCTGACAAATTACGTTCCACCAATCCCCAGTCATGGCTTACAGAGGGAAAATCATATACCAAGGACCACTGCTTCATGGTCACATCCAAATGCATTGGCCCAGCAATCAATCGGCATGGCGATTGATTGCTTTTACAACTTGCCTTTTTCAGAAATGCAGGATTTCGCTTGTGGTGTTGAGGGCTGCAGCGTATTATCAGCAGCAAGACAAATGCTAAAAGAGGGAAGAGGAGCTGGAAAAGAGGCACATGGGTGCTGAGGAGAAGAGAGGCTGCACCCCCCCCCCCCCCCCATCATTAGCTAATGGACTGCTGAGTAAGTCAGTCAGTCAGCTTGAGGGTTGGACACCGTGCCAAAGGCGCACCCAACTCAGAAAGATGGGCTAAGCGTATAGATTGGGCCATGAGCGCATTTTGCATCAGCTCCATTCTGCTAACGGCCTCAAATATTAGATACAGAAAGCATACCGCGTGTAAAGGCTTGAGGCTGCGTAGCTAATCCTTTTAGATAAGGTGACCTTCAGAGGTGGGCTCAGCAGCTGATGTCAGAATGTATCTCAAGTACAACATGTAAAACGTTAATTCAATTACACATAACATTGCATGTCAACACAATGATACAATACGGAATTGATCTACGTTAAAACTGCAGGAATGCAATGTCCTTGAACTTTTCACAATGATAACTGGTAAGACGTCAGTAGCATTCAGCTATGCTATCGCCTGAAAGTAGTTTTGTCAGTAATTCTGACAAATATCTGGTTACTCTATTTCCTCTGGTCTTCCCCACTTAAATCATCTGGAGAGAA
Source organism: Anarrhichthys ocellatus (assembly GCF_004355925.1). NCBI lineage: Eukaryota > Metazoa > Chordata > Actinopteri > Perciformes > Anarhichadidae > Anarrhichthys > Anarrhichthys ocellatus. Next base: position 4,325,874 of record NW_022280045.1, on the reverse strand, counting down.
CTCATTTAAACAGATTAGTAAAGATTAAAACAAATCTTGATCTATCTGTAAGGGCGTCTTTAACTTAGCTCTTTATTACTGCTTGTAATCTTTATGTCGAATAGATTTAAGTACAACTGTTAAGTGGTCATATATTTTAAGCATACAGGCCTGACACAGTATTAACGGTACGGCAGAAATATCTGGTGGTGCACATTGTTTGCTGTATATTATCATATTTATCATATAAAACACAAGGTTGCAGAGATGGGATTGGGAAAGCAAAATAAAAAGTTTGTTTTCACACCAATGATATTCTATCTTATTGTGGGATGGAGCAAAATAATGTAAGCCCCTGCAGTCTGTTGAGGTGCCGCCGTGGTGAATGGAAAGCTTCCAGTCATGCCACTGGCCCTTGTTTCCATTATCTACAGGCCCAGGCTGCGATTATCATTCCTCCATAAGACTGTAATGAGAAGCTGGGGTAAAACCAACAAGCGGATAAGGTAGACCTGCATATAAACTGCTCTAATCTGGACCACGGTGACTATTTTCTCATAAGCAGACTATGAAGCTCTCAGAGTGAATGAACGAGTGAGGGCGTGAAGGTGTGAGTGAACGCATGCTTCTGTGTGTAGGCGATTTAAAGTCTACTCATCTTTGGCAAGCAGAAGACATAAAGTTCCCCTCTAGGTCATATGAGCCATATCATTTTTTATGGCCGTGTCAATAAACAGCAGCCTGCGGCCTCTCCGGCACGGTTGAGGGAGAAACTCTAATGTGAATTCAACAGGGCAGCATTCAGAGGGAGAAACCCCTCACTTAACATCGGAGGCTACCATTGGCACAGGGGCCCAATAAGAGCGGCCACTTTTACAGGATATTTTTCGCTTAATTGTGTCTACTCAACATAATCCACCCCCCCCCCCCCCCCCAATATCCATAACCATAACCACTTCCCTCCGCTCCACGTTCACGCTCCATCTCAATAAGAGCAGGAATGTGTTCAAACGGAATCTATCCTCTTGCTGCCCCACATGACTATCAATGGCTGCCTTTCACGCTTACGCGCGGCGCTGGTATTGTCACAGGGTGGGCCGCACATCCAGGCTCCTTGCAGGACTTCTAAAAACCTGATACCTGCACACGGTGTGGTGATGTGTGTGTATATGTACAGTATACATGTGTTATGACCCGGGTCCTACCCTATGACGTACTGCAGCATATAGTGCAGACTCTGTAGTCTGCAGCGCTCTAAGTGAGAGAGAGAGAGAGAGAGAGAGAGAGAGAGAGAGAGAGAGAGAGAGCAACCACAAAATGGTTTGGGATAATATCCCCGTGTAAAACCACACATTCACAATAATTCCTTTAATAACAACTCTATATAATATTCGGACTCGGCAAAAAAGTTACAAAAGAGTTACTTCTTTGTTCTCGACTTCACACATAGAGTGCAAGTAATAACAGTAGGTCACGCAAGGTATTTGCACTTTGTTTGTGCACTTTTTTTTTGCTCTGCAGTAAGATAGTAGGGATAATATGTATGAAAATAACAAAAAAAGGTGTGTAAAATTGAGAATTCATCTGGGAGGGGGGGGTGTATATATGGAGGTGTAAGGGTGAAGGCGGCTACGCAGACACAGTAGTTGTGCACTGGAGACTTAACGGTTTCCCTTGACAGGCCACCGTGGCTTTATAAAAACAGACTGCGATTTTAAAAGGGCCATAGATCCAGGTAATACATGCCAATAGAACTTGTGTGTTATTCTGTGTGTGGCTAAGTGTGTGTGTCTGAGCGCCTAAAGTGAACGAGTAAACGTGCGTGCTCATGTTTGCTCTCTAGCCTGCGTGAAGCGTCGAGAGCACAGCAAACGGGAGCCACCAGTGTCCGACTGGGGGACACCTCCTTTTCCTGCAACAATTCTCTTGACCCTTTTTTTTTTTTTTTCCAGCTGGCTGGATCTAGTTTGTATGGCCTAGCTGGAATCCTTTCAATTCCATCCCATTTGTCCCCGCGCCGGGCTCCCTGCTCCAGGCTTGCCTGTCACCCCATGAATACCAAGCAGGCACACACACACACACACACACACATGCGTACATACACACACGAAACACAAGCTGCGTCTCTCTCTCTCTCTGCATAGCTGTATTAGGTCAGTCTTTAAGCCTGGCAACCAACCCTGCTCTGTCTGCACATGCATGTCTGTGTGTGTACAGTAAGTGTCTACGCATTTGGATGTGTGTGTGTGTGTGTTTAATGGGACCACAACAGTGCTTTGCATGTTGAAGGCCATGAACAACAAATTACTTACATTTTGATGTTACTGCCAACCACTTTCCGAATTGCATGTTTAAATATATTTTTCCACCTTTCAGGCAGGCATTTGTTTCGGTTAAGTACAGTAATGTGATTACTTTTTTTTTCCAGTAATGAGTAATGTAAGTGAACTTGAAATTCTGTAATTGCATTACAGTTAGTAATACCAGGGGCTAGGGGTCTGCTTGTTTGCTTGCCAGAAGTTGGATGGAGGGATGATATTAACTTTGTCTGGATCAGTGTGTAGGTTTTCGGGGGATCTATTAGCAGAAAAGGAACATAATATTCAGAAATGTGTTTACCTGAGTGTATAACCACCTGAAACTAAGAACTGTGTCCTCTTCATGTAGCCCGCCATATTGCACCGCCATGTTTCTATAGTAGCCCAGATCGGACAAACCAAACATTTGCTTTGGAGAGGGTCATTTGCATTATTTGTTACTTGAAGGCCACCGTAGTTCTGCGAAACGCTTAGGGGTAATTACTAGACTAATTGACGAGTTCATTGGAAGACTGCACTGTCTATTAAGTCAAACAAAAAAGCCAAGTCAAAGTTTAATCATCGAACAGCTTGCACATTATGGCTTCTATGGTGTTGTCTTACAGTTTAATGTAAGACAACACCAGTGTAGACTTATCAACAAGTGGTCCCATTAAAGATTAAGGAACAACTGCACCGTAAATAGGCCTTACCCTATCAACATTTAAAGTATTGGTCTTCCTTTTTTCTGATCCCATATTCAACACAGTTCATCACAGATAGTTCAACAGAGTAGCTCAAGGTGATGAAAGGATATATAAAAATATCTGTAACCCGTCATGGAGAGAGGTGGGGATGAGGATAATCGAGACACAGACTGGGAGAATAAAAAAAAATAAATAACACAGATCATTCCCACAACTCGCGAAATTCAAGTCCAGCCACCTACTCAGAACTGCAAATGGGCCCACTAAAGGTAGTGGAACTATGATGTCCAGAACTCTCCAGCTCGTGCCCAGGGGGGGGAGAGACATGTGTAAGTGCTCTTATAGATTCATGCGCTGTATGTGCATGCACTGTATCCACAACCATGCCTGTACGTTAAGGGAGAGAGGGAGATGCAATGGGGACTGAATGCAAGTGATACATTTGTTATGGTCCTCTTGATGATGCACATAAATCTCTGCTAATCACCTTCTGCTCCTCGGGGTATGACTCACGTTACCGTACACCCACATGCACGACCCCACCTTACATAGAGGAAGAAGGGTATTGCTGAAAATGTGAAGATAGAGAACACGGTGTACTGTATTCACAGGAAAAGCTGATTTCAGATGGTATCTCAAATAAAGCAAATGACATGCAAATAACTAGTACTCGGTGTACTATATATTACTTGTATGCAGGGATAAGTGTGAGACGAGGAAACTATTACAAAGATTTGATATTGACTTTTACAGCCATCTCTAAATGGATTTTTTTGTTTATTCAGTGTAGTTTAAAGGCTTGCTGTGAACATACGTAAGAATATGAATCTGAGATACGTTGTTAAACAAAGCAGAATATGAACTCTAGATTTAACTGCACTGTTCAGTTTTAGGAAATGTCTGGCAGTCATCCATGAAACCCTCTGTGTTGTGAACATCCAGCTCAAAATCATATAACATGAGGCACATGGTAATACTCACAGCATGCAAGTGCACTCGGTCCCCATTTTAACCACTACTTTTATTATTTTCATCATAGTCAATGAGCAATTCATAATATCCGCCCACAGTCAGAACCTAAACAATAACGGTGACTTTTAGCTGCCTTGCCATTTTGCCAAAATTAGTCCTTCTCTAGCCTCAGCTCAGCCTGCATTTCTTTGAAGGCGGCTGAACTTTTTTTTTGTATAAATATTATTTTTCTCTGAATAGTTTGAAACACTGTGCAAACATTAATGCTGTGTGCAGGATTCTTTGTTGCACTGGTGGAAAAAACTAGCTCATAACCCACAAGCAGCCCGCAAAACCTTTCCAATCAATACATTGAATATTGCCAAAGTAGATGTATAAAACAAAGAAGTTAAACAAAAAAGGTTTGGAAGCCTTTTTGCACGTGCCATCGAAAGCTGCTGATGTAGTGCATGACTTACTGTGGCTGTAATGAGTGGACCATGGAGCTGTGCGTAGAGCAGAGCCTCAGTAACGTGCCCCCTGACCCCAAGCAGGGCTAGTTCCAGACTGTGATGCCCGGCCATGGCGTGGGTTAGCTGCTCCAACAGGCTGGTGTACCGCCTCCAAGGCTGATCCAGCTCGGACACGCTGGCCAGGCAGCCTCGCATCACGTTCAGACAGTAGCCCACGCAGGGCTTGATGAGCGTCAAACCTCTGCAGTGAGAGCAGTACACCATCTTCACCAGGCCCTTCACGCACTCTTTGCTCATGCCGACGTGTTCGGTGGCGTTCATCACTTCCAGACCCTCCTCCAGGGCCAGGCCCAGTTGTCTCCCGGCTCCCAGTGCCCCGGTCAGCTCCTGGGCCATGACGGCTGGATGAGGCCCGAAGGGGTTGACGTCCTGCCTGATCATGCGGAGACAGTCGTCCATTTCGCTGCCCATCGTCATGCTGCTTTCTAGCCCTGGATTGATGAGCCGCGTGTAGACGAGCGGGAAGAGGTCGTTGAAAAAGTGGTGGATTGAGGCCTCGACGGAGACGTTGGCCCCGCGGAGGTAGAGGGAGAGGGAGGAGAAGAGCTGGTTGACGTGGGGGAGGGCTTGGTGGGACACGGAGGAGTAGGTTCCCTCCAACAGAGAACTCATGTGGCCCTGAGAGAAGGATAGAAGGTACTGGAACATGTCTGGAAGGAGAGCAAAAGAGAAACACAAAGATAAGAGATAGAAAGGACCCGGGCAGATGACATTTTATGTGAGAGGAATATTGAAAATCATTGATGACGTGAAATGAATGGGTAAGGCATCCGAAATGCAAACGCGTATCCAAACCCTGGATCTGAACCAATTAAGGCTTGAGTGCATCAGTAAGTTAGGCTGAGAAACCAGTGTCAAGTTTCCCTATAATGCTGTTGGATATGATTGTGCATGAAGTCATTGCCCCAATAAGTTTGTCTTAAGAAGACTTCTGTCTGTCTACAGAGAGAGAGACAAAGACAAACAGAGAGACAGACAGAGTAAAATTAGAAATGATGAGAAAGACACACTGGATGGAATAAAACAAAAAAAATAGATCCACACAACAAATAGCTCCCGTTAGAAGGATTTGTATTGCTGTGTAACGTTTCAAGGACCAAGCTTTATATTTTATATCTATATGCTACCAGCATACATGCTTGTAAATGCATTATGGGTGTTTAGGTTGGCGAGCCTGGTGCTACACAGCAATTACACAGCAATAAACATTCTTCTTACGAGATCTACTTGGTGCACGGATGTATCTGTTTTGAACCCTGCTATGAGTCTCAGGCAACTGCAATCAGTTTTCTCTGGTAAATTGTAAACACTGTAAATTCCAGATTTTGGAGCAGTGTTTGACATGCCACCAGCCCACCGCACACACACACACACACACACACACACACACACACACACACACACACACACCAGTTGAGTCATCCAGTTCTTATGTCATTTCCTGGAGAGCAAATGAAGTTGGAAAGCAATCAGTGATGTCAGTGCAGAGGCAGAGATTAGTGCCAATGAAGTGCCACTTCTTACTAAGCAAGGTACTGTAACAGAGCAGAAAGACAGAACGACAGAGGGTAGAGCAAGGGCGGGGAGGAAAATAAATGAAATTTGGAAAAACTCTTTGACTCTCTTCCCTTGCCATTTTCTCTCCAATTTCTAGTCTACTAGAAAATGATGTAACTATTACTTTGATCAGAAATGATCCCATAGAAACAGAAAAATGGGCGATCTTGATTATTACAAAGGGGCAACATGCCAGTTTGAAAAGTGAAGCCAATGCAGAACTGCCTCAAACCTGTATTTTTTCTACTGGCCTTTGAGAAAATGGCCTAACTTCTCACTCAATTTATTACCCTCAGTTAACATTTCAAACATGAGTTTATGCTCTCAATCACTAGTTTCAAGCATAGACTGTATATAAGAAGTGGACGTATTCACCGTGACGTCATTAATTAGCTTCTGGACGGACGTTTTAAAGCCTCCTGTTCAGCATTTTGTCCGTCGCCGTCATGTTTTTTGGCCATTGCCATGTTGTTTTTTTGAAGTGACATGGGAGGGTGGAGCTAAGTACAACCCAACGCTGAAGAGAAAAGACATTTTAAAGTGACCAAAATGCTACGCCTTCATGATAATTGAAACACATTGTGAAAGGGGTTGAACGGGGTCGAAAACACGGACGTAAAAGTAAAAAAATGCCTTGTTTAGTGTTGGTGTGTGTGTGCGCGTGTGTGTGTGTGCGTGTGTGTGTATGTATGTGTATGTGTCCTCTGTTCTGGACACAACACTCTCCTCTGGGGTGTGATGTCAGCTTAAAAGCATGACAGGACATGAAGGAGCAGCAGCAACTGTACAGAAATTGAGACAGGAGAGTGAGGGAGCCAATACCACCCCACCCCCACAACATACACACACATCCATGAAATTAAAAAACTAAGGATAAGCCCACAGTGTGTTACAATTCTGCGTATGCTGACTGCCAACCAAATTTATCACGTAGTTTTTAAAAAATACGCTTGCTTTACGTCAACACTAACATATTCATTCATAAAAGGACCTTTCGCGTAGTGAATCTATTTCAGCACAGTGATTGTTACCAAATGAGTGTGTGTGTGTGTGTGTGTGTGTGTGTGCGTACAGCCCCTCCCAGCACACAGACAGAAGGATAACAACAGTCATGTCCTCCTCAACAGCTGCACTAATATGACCGCTGTCTGTGACACACGGGGACTCCCCACCGGCCAGCAAAAGGCACAACTTGTTTGCGATCACCGTGATCAGAGCTGCTCCCGCACACATAGCATTCAAAGTTGCGGCCCATTAGCTGAGCTTTGGAGAGCGTGGCCGCGTGTGATGGAAATAAGGCCGACAGACACGGCAAGTAATGGTCTGTTAGGGATTATTACTGCAAAGTGAAGGGCGACAAGCTGCAGTCTGACTAGCAGTCAGAAGGAGTCACTAGAGACGGACCATGAAGAGCATGACAAAAGAAAATAAAATTGCATTTGATTTGTCGAGAAGTGATAGCTTCAGTTCCACCTCGGTGTCTCCTCAGCCTGTGGGGCCCCCGAGTGGGTACCAGTGTGAGGTCTGAGGCCTGCTCGCCTGCCAGTCAGACATTTACACCACAAGATGTACCCACAGGCTAAGGTTACATGGCATTACATAATGTTATTATAAAAATGATCATGCTCAGAAATACCACGGTTTAATCTTACTCTCTGTGAGATGTGGTGGTGGTGGTGGGGGGACTACAAAAAAAAAGTTTTCTCAAGGAAGCAAATAAAAGAAAATTCAAAAGTTCTGTCTTATACTTCTCCAGAGCACCATGGCTGGATGCACATATTTCAAAGGGATTCTGACGGGATCATTAAATCTTTAAGACATTCCGTACTTGTTAAAAAATTGTATTTTTATTTGCCAAGAGAGTGACACAGAGCGAGAACACGAAAGAGGAAAGAAAAAAAAAGGGGGGGGGGGGGGAGAGAGAGTGGGAGACCGCCAGGAAAAATGGAATAAAAAGAAGCGACCGAAGAACCTTTGAACGAGGAAAAACAACTACTGTACAAGTGGACTCCACCTTGTGAACATGCTCGGACATCTGGATTCAGTTGGCCTCTGGGTCCGGAGAACTTCCTTGTCTCTCCATGGCTGTAACTTCAAACAGGTCTTCCTCTGAATATACTGAATGTAGGACAAGAGTCCACCTTTCGTCCTCTCCACACTTCCTCTGACAAACAAAAAAACTGGATCCCCTGTTTCATTCATTTTTTTTTTAACATCAGTTATTTTCTGTTCTCCATCAAGTTCTCTCCCACATTCAAATGTATCCGGTTTCTCATTGTGGGATAAATCCAGAACAGTTGCTGAAAACAGTGTTTTTTTTTTCTGCACTTTCCAACAGGGTGATAACAAAAAAACAAGAAACCAGCAGCTTTTTAAGTCCTTTACCATCGCATGATAGTCAAATGAGTTTGATTATTCCGGCTGACCACAGTGTCTGAATCCGGATTTGACCGCACTCCATTCAGACACGCAGTCGTGGGTGGCTATCATTACCATCTACACTCCCATCGGTAAGCCTCTTGGGAAATGAAGTCCTGATGGACTGAGGCTATGTTGCATGAAGCAATTAACTTTCATTTCTAAGGAAGTCCTAAAAACGATGAAATTCAAAACACGTAATTGTCAAGCTATGACTATACGGGACTAAAGGAACAGGCCGGCTTGGTCTGCGGCGCAGTGGGGCTGATGTGACACGCTCTCTGCTCAGAATAAACAAGGTATCAAACGGATAAAAAAGCAACAGCGTCAAAGCAGACGAGGCCTTTGTATGAGTATGAATTACGACTTTGGGATGGGGTATTATACCATATCTTTCCACCAATGCGATGCCAAAGCCAAGTCTCTGAGATCACCGGGTTTAATCATAAGAACTTATTTCCACTTTACATTCTGCATGGCAACCCAGTGTTTTACTGGCACAATTAGTCACCATGGTGAAGCTTCCACGATAACGGAGTCAAAATAAGTGCGGCGGCATGCTCTGTGATTTAAGTCTCAGCTCTAGTGTTTTTCGCCATTGCTACCCAGCGGCCCCCTGGTTCCTCGGGCCACTCTCACACTGAGAGAGATGCACGTGTGCGCGTGTGCTTAACTGAGAGAACCAGAGCACGGTATTTAAGTCCAAGGCAACAATGCTGGGTTACCGAATCTCAGCAGAGACATGTGGCACATGGCGGCCATCATCAGATCAACATGGCAAGTGTGTCTACAAGAGATTGTATTGATTGTATGATTAGTAGTAGTCGTAGTTCTACAGCAGTAAGAGTGGTACTTGTTGCGGTAGAAAGTTATTTGTTGATTAATATTTAAAGCCCGTATAACTAACACTTAAAAATGTCCGACTTTTGGGCCTCTTTGTGGTGGTGGTATCAAAAAAGACACACTGGCCTTGTCTTATTCTCTCTCTATCTCTCTCTCTCTCTCTCTCTCTCTCTCTCTCTCTCTCTCTCTCTCT
>NW_022280045.1:4301575-4316386 GCF_004355925.1 Anarrhichthys ocellatus | reverse complement strand
TCTCTCTCTCTCTCTCTCTCTCTCTCTCTCTCTCTCTCTCTCTCTCTATAAAAAAAAATAAAAAATTAGATTGAAAAATTTAAATTGCTAATGTGTGGCCCTGGGACTTTTCCCGTCCTACACCAGTTGCATAGACCAAATTTACAGGGTTTGACTGTTTCTGTGTCCTAAGTGAGACCGCACCTTTTAACAAGTGCAAGTAAGAGTACATGTACAGTATGTCGTGCATGCATGTCGGCCTGTGGAGGTGGGCGGGCTTATGTGCATGCTGGAAGATGTGGTAATATTGTGATAATGAGATAGCAGACACTGTTCTCATACCACGAGGCCGTGGGCCCTTCCTATCTTGGCAATCAGTCCTTACTGGACCTCATCAGCCTTCTTCTCAGGCGAAGCATTTTAATCCTGCCACAGGCTTGGGTTTCAGACAGGTCACCACACAGATATATGACACAGCGACACATGTGTAGATTACATATCCTTGTTTTAATTAGTAGAAATACTGTACATAGGGAAATCTCACACTTGGCACTGGTCATCTTTGGTTACAGGGGAGGGCTGCAATATCATACAATCTCCCCGCCTCTAACCTTTCAGGCAACAGTTTAATGGTAATAAATTATTAATAAGTCAATGAATCAATCTGTTGATTCCAAGGATGCACCGATCAGACTTTTTCCAGTCCCGATGCGATACCTGGGCTTTGGATATCGGCCGATATCGAGCACCGATTCGATACCAGTGTTTAATTAATAAGCTGTACGTCTCACTGAGGAAGAGACTGGGATCATTCTTTTATGTGTAAGGCAACATCTGACTTAAACATTGCTTTCTTAACATTGTTAAACCTAATGTAACTAATGAATATATATATATATATATATATATATATATATATATAAATGTACTGGATTGTTATTTATTATAATAATAGCATCCGATAGCAGTTCAGCCTATAGTCACCAATACCCGATATCGGTATCGTGCATCTCCGGTTGATTCATCATACTTGTGGGGTAAAATCATACGTCTAACGTCTAAAGTGGGAGCATGACTCATCTGTCAGACAACAAGCGCAGACATGCTGTTCACGCAATCTTGACCAGCAAGAACTCCTGCCAAAAACACTGTGACTCCACAAGCCTAACCCCACACAAATTTTAGCAAACCCCCCCCCCCCCAATCCTAATTTGCTTGTCTTGTCCTATCAGGGGGCTAACAGGTGGGATAATGAGCTTGAGAGAGGGACATGAGGGGGAGTGTGTGTGTGGGGGGGAATTAATAAGGACAGCCCAGCTATATCAAAACTCTGAAACATAAACAATTCCACAGATGCCAGGGGCGTTCGGGTGCACTGGGCTATAATGTGACATGGGGGTAGGAGTGGCGGTGGAGATTGGGCAGAGCGGGGGGGCACTGCTCTCTGCTCTGGCCTAAGTAGGGAAACATGATCGAAGGCAGGGGAATGAGCGGACGAGAGAAGGACGGGGATAGAGGAGACAGAGCACGGGGGCTGAGGGAGGGAGGGTTGTTCAAATGGCTCATGCCATAAAGGGGAGATGTGAAGGAACTGTTGACAGGCTGATGGACAGCACCTCTGGTCCTTGGCATTAAGGGGGCCACAGGCCTATAGCGACCCCCCATTGCTCTTATGTTTATTGGTGTGTAAATCACAGTGTCTCTTTTGATATAGTGCAGTGCTAAGGAGCAGCAGAGTGTCGAACACAAAAAAGTATTTGCACTCATAGGAAGCAACAACAAAACCAACAAGTAGGAGCGTTCTGACTCTTGAGTACAGCATTACTGCACATGTACGTTCATATCCTTTTTCACATCTTACAATGACTGCTGTGTTTAAATCCAGGGATTTAGTTGTGAAGTATTGTTTTGATCTGCAGATTGGAGAAAAAAAAAATATAGCCCACCCAATAAAAAAAGACTCAGGAAAAAAAGAATATGAATAAAAAGTAGATTACATGCAACAGTCAATAGCTGCCAATGGCTTATTATTCTGCAGACTGGAACATTAACAAGTGAATCTAAAAGAATGGAGGCGTTTTCTCCAGAACCAGGCTACATTGATGACTAACTGCCTGTGGTTTCGTGATGAATAAAAAAAGCCTTGTCAAGGTAATAAGCCGTTATATAAGTGGAAACTGAGAAAGAGACTGGGCACCAGCTTATCATGAAAAAAGGAAAGGAAAAGAAAGCATGCGTGGCCCCCGGTTAAATATTTCAGCTTTATTATGACTCAAATATACGAAGGGTCACTTATGCATCGTTTCAATTATGAGCCAAAACTACATTTTGATAAGGCCTTAGCCATTATCCTTATGCCATTGAAAACAACTCAAAAAAACACTTCAATCCATTTTGTGGGCTGAAATGAATCAAATACTAAATAATCAAGATAAATGTATAAACAATATTTGTGAAGGACAAAGTCCATCATTAGTTCCAGAGTTTGCTGGCGATAGACTGCGTTGTGGTTGATTTAAGAGCAGACCCATGCCTGTTCATTTTGGCAGATGATACAGCAGATATCATAATCCATCACGGATCATACAAACAGGACACGGCTGGGCAGGGTCAGAACTTTTCTTTTCGTCTGTCCTTTTTTCTCTCATTTCTTGTACCTCCTTCTCTGGAACACAACGGATGAACGACTGTGGGATCGGTGACTAAAGCCTGCCGTGGGGACTCCTTAATGGTGTGCTGGGAGCCATAGAGGCGAGGAGGAAGAAGGAGAGGAAGCAGAGGAGTGTCTGGCACAGGGCGTATAATGAGGAGAGAGGGCCGACTTGAACGATGGGAGTGATGAAGTGAGTCGGAGGTGAGAGACGGGAGACGGAGAGCCAACTCCCAACGTGCTTTGGGCCGAAAGTAACAGCGTGAGTCACAGAGACGTCTACGTCGCGGCGCTCATCCACTTATGCATCAGAAGCACATATTAACTACACACCCTGATCTCCCAAAGGCTCTCCCTCACAGACACGCAAGTCTGGCCAGTTTTCGGATGTGCACGCCCCCTCTCCCTCACGCTCATGAACAACACTTCCACTATTACTCTCAGCATGACCTTATTTCCTTATTAAATCCTTTGCCTTGACAACATCGCATTCGTTAAACTGCACAAAAAGGTAGATGTGTGACAATTACACCAAAAAGGGAAGTAGTCTGTTAATTGTGTTTGTTGCTTATCAGACATTTTATGATGAAGATTTTGACTGCCAGCTGCTATCCACAGAGATGCATGCACACAGAGATCTATATCTCAAACTTACACACACACACACACACACACACACACACCACACACACACACACTTTATGGCTTGTGGGATCATTCTGGGAAGGACGGGTGCAGCAGGCTCAGACAGGACACAGGAACAGGCCAGGCTGGACCAATCAGCAGCGGTAGAGCACAAATCCCATCAGCCAGGCAGACAGATTGTGTTCCAGAAAAGCCAAATTCTCTTGGACAGAGAACAAGCCCCGGGAGACGCGACTTTGTCTGATTACCAAGAAACTTCCATCAAGCTTATTGTGCTCATACAGTGGAGTACTGATGGAGCTTAGTCTACACCGAGAGCGCTTGTTGAGGCTAGCTGAAGGGCAGCATCAGAAATAGTGTTTGCAAAGTAGGGTCAGAAAGTCATCCCGTGAGGGAAGAGACGGTGTTGGCGAGAAATAAAGAGGTATTTATCTCAGTTTCATTTCACGCCACGTCAAATGATGTGCCGTGGCGGCTGGCGGCAAGCTAATCAACACAGACCTCGTGTTTGTTTAGCCTTTGGACACAATGTTAGGGGAGCATGGGTGGTTGGTGAGGAAGACAGAGGCTTTCGGGGAGCCAAATAACAACGACGAAGAAAAATGAGGGGAGACTTTCGGGGGCGAAGAAGAAGACGGAGATGTATTTTTGTGTTTATGGTGTATATTCTGCGGAGCGCACTCTTGACAGCCGGGTTATCTGTGAGACATGAGGGTTCCCTGCAGCGCACATGCCAACACGCAAGCTACTGGCGTCGTGCCCACCAAAGACCCAGCATGCTCTTGTTGAGCGATAGAACTATACTCAAACACACCTGTGCACACTGACATTTTTCCTTCAACCACAAGCCCTCCCTCCATCCCATTTTTCTGTTCCGTCTCTCCAGGCCCAACTCCCTTCTTCTCTGGATTCTCACATATTCATGCTGATGTGGGGGGGGGGCAGATGAAAAGCAGAGGTAATTAGGGAAGCTTTGAGTGTGACTTGATGACTGTGAGAGGCTTTGAGCTTTTCCCCTCTCTCCTCCCGCCTTCCCTTTGTCCCCCCCCCCCCCATTTCCCCAGCGAGTCCTGCAAATTCTGAGGCATACACATCCTGCCTTCATGTGTCATGTCTACTCAGGAGACTCGAGAGGCGTAGATAAAACATAAACACGCTCAGGACACACACACGTACACACTCAAATACGCAATATATTCACCCTCGCTATTAGGTCCATAAACACGTTCTACCTCCACCCTGTATGATTAAATGAGACGTGTCGGGATGGATTCCGGATATCCTCCCTAATTTGAGCATGAGCTCATGGTGCAGCGCGATGTCATCCTGTGTCCAAGCGTCAGCCTCTAGAGCAATAACCCTGTCGGTCAAAACATCTGCACAGAAAAAAAAACATGGAGACACAAAGTGAGAGAGAGAGAGAGAGAGAGAGAGAGAGAGAGAGAGAGAGAGAGAGGAAAATAAACCCGATAATGATGTGAGAGAGGACCGGGCCCAAAAAAAGAGATCACAAGCAAAAATAAGTGAGCGAACTTCCAGAGAAGTGAGAGATCGCAATATAGATAGAGGGATTTGTGTCTGATAAAAATAATGAAGACGAAGACGCCGCAGCCGAGCCATTCATCGTTGCTATCGCTGTGTTTTTGTAGGCATGCAGACATACATGCACACAAAAACACACATAAATCATCAGCATTTTCATAATGAAGACAGTTGCCTTCACGCAGGGTGTGCTGTGTAAGCCACCCAGGAAGATCCGCCCTGGCAGTAAAAGAGAAGACAGCGGAGGAATTTGCAAAACAGTTTCATCTGGCTTACGAATAATAAGGCTTGAGGCTAGAAATCCTTGTCTGTCTCTCTGTGCCTAGAGGGATTGGGGTTACGGGTGCACGGAGCGACAGACATGGAGAATACTGTCTACTGTATCCTAGCAGGTAATTGGGGGGGGGGTTGAACTCAGGCACCCGAAAGTCTAGGGGGACATACACCAACAAACCCTACAGCCTTTCTGTTGTGTTTCTTGTCTTTCTTTCACAACTCGGCCTGAGGCCCTCGAGTATCCCTGAGCCTCAGGTGGTGGTTTTCATCACTTTGTCTCGACGGATGGGGGGGGTGCTAATTATGTCGCGTCAATGAGGAAAGGCACCGTCCTTGCCGCGGCCTCTTTCTCTCTCTCCCTCGCCGTCGCTCCTTCTCAAATGAACCCCCCCCCGTCCCCCCTTTGAAGGGCACCTGAAACGTTCACTGCGCTGCACTTTCATCGATGATAGAGAGCTATCTAGGCCAGCAGCATACATCTCTCTGAAAAGCATTTGTCAACTCCCCGCGAGGACAACTTGAGCCCCGAGGTGGTCATGGTGACTCGCAAGGGTGGTAAATATTGTAAGTGCTCACGTCTTCGGGACACATGTATGCACACACACACACACACACAGAATAATCAAGATGCACACGTACAAAATACTCGAACACCCACATTACACAGACACACACACGCACTCACACAAACACAGATGTCATGGCCTTTAGCTGTGGGCCAGGTCCCCCTCATATCGGTGACACTAGTGATCAAATGTGTCAGCATTTTCTTGACATCTGCTCCCCAGCAGCGCGAGCATAGTATACCCAGATATTTACTCTCCTGCTCATCACTCCCACGTGTCATGTACACGCACACACAAGCAAATTGGATTGCCTGCACAATAATTTGCCAACAAGCGACCGCTGCACAAGTAATTAATATGAGGGCATATTGGAGCTAACTAAAAGTAAGGCTCCAGCTCCTCAGATCAACTAGTAGCAGAGCCAATCAGACATACAAAGATTCAAGTGACCAGTCCATCTGTTCGACTTTCTCTCAGCCAATCAGGAGGCCACAGAGAGGTGTCCAGCCACTAAGATTACTCCAGATTGGCTAGAGCGGACCAGCGCTAAACTGGGCTCTGTGGTTGACACCTACCAGTAGTCACTACCTATCAACATACGGCATGGATTAGGAGAATCAGCCTGTTTGTGTGTTGGGGTTGAGAGAGGAGATCTAAGGGGGGGGGGGGGGGGCTGTGTGTGGGTTTTAGGAAAGTTGAAAGGAGGGAAGATGAAGAAGAAGGTATACTACGGGGAAGGGGGTTGTTATGCAAAAATATGGAACCTGCTAGCGTGATTTAAGGCGTGGCAGTAGCAGGGTAAAAGTGGACAGCAATCTCTGGAGAATCCCAAAAGATTATTGGTGCTGTAAACGTTTGTCTTTGCAGCCCCCAATTGAACCGGTTCCTTCATATATTAACACAGTATCAGGAATGTTTTGCGGATAAAAACAATTATTTCAGAAATGTGGTCTGTGTTTATGGGGTCACACTCATGACATGGCAACTCCCACACATGACAAAGCACAGTAGGGCCTTTAGGCCTGTCAAAACAAAGGCAGGCCAAGGAAAACACACACACACACACGCGGACACACTCCTTAAACACACACACACACCATCTCCTTTCGAATAGGCTCGTCCTTTTGGCTAAACTTTGTCAACCAGCGGGAGTGATTTGGAGCTAAGAAGCTACAATGGGTTAAAAAGAAAAAGCGCAGACAGATAGGACTTCGTATGAGTTGAACGACAGACAGATAGAGAGCTGTAGAGAAAACAGTGGCCACACCATGAGAGGATTACCAAATAGATGATTAGCAACAGAAGAGCAGAGTTTTCCAGACAACTGGCTCAGCGGTGAACTGTGTGTGGTGCAATTGGATAGATACAGTACGAACAAAAAAAAGGCGCAGGAGAAGAAAGCTACCCACAAAACAATTTTCCACCATCCAGCGTGTGAATAACGGCACCGAGGGCATCGGCCAAAATCATATTCTCATTACTTCATGCGGTATATGAGCCACTTGCTACTTCACATTCCACTTGAGGCGCTCAGACAGCACAGAGACTGTCCTTACAAGGCCTCGTAAATTGAGGGGTAGTGACATCATCATTTTCGGCACCACCATACTCCAGTTCCCATTGTTATTCCATTGTTATTTTTCCACTGTGGCCTTTTCTGGATATGTGGAACACCTGATCTTCATTCTCCAGACGGGCTCAGACATGAGGTAAGAAGGGAAAGATCTTAACGACGATGAAAAGGACAAATACCAGGAGCACCATTCAAACACAGCTACTTCAATTCATGTAACTGCTTGTAATGTTGGAAGCGACTGGAATTGAGTATGGCGGCGGTGTTCTACAACATTAAACAGTATGTGACAGTAATATATACTGTCCAGATGACATTTACAGTTGAAACACAACCGTAACCTAATTATTTCCATGACTGTTCCACTAACCCGTTTCATTCTCTATTACATCATTTGTTCACATATCATGCGACATCCACATCCATCCTAAAGCGGGACTTAACCAACATGGCGTCCAAGCAGTCCATTGTCTTATAAAACTAATTGCATGGTACCAAAAATTCCTGTAACGCTTAAAAAACATCCAGAGCAGGTCTCCTACCCTGTGGGATGGTGTTTGGAGGTTTTTCGGGAGGGAGAACTTGGGTCTATTTCGGAAATTCTATAATTTTAAACGACACTGCAATCACTAGGGGAAGAGGAAGGACACGCTTGGGCGACTAGTGCACGGCTTGATTCAGCTGGGCGTAGTACAAAACCCTTTGGCAGGCAAAAGACCCAGTCGAAACAGGCTTTGTATCTACAGCAGGGCTTTGTTTATCCGGAACTCAGACATCTGAACTGACCAGGCTACCAAAGAGGCATTGCGACAACAAAAAAAGAAAAAATACACCAAAAAATACAAACCAAACAAGCAAACCAAACAAATTACTGTGCACTCTTTCACTTCCCAAAACTACTGTAATGTGTTCAAGGGTTCCAGTAATTGTTTTGTCCTGAGAGCAGGATTCGATAATGACAAAGCAGACCATCATCCACCAAATGCTAAAGTCTGAGTAAAAGGCCTCTGTACCCTCTTTTCCCCCCCGCTTACCCTCAGTGAACCCTCTTCACAGCACTTTTGCTGCCAAACCTACAGAAGAAGGGGGGGGGGGGACCCTGCCCAGTTACTGACTGCACATTTGCCTGCACGCCAGCTTCCATGACCCTGGGCGAACTGAGTTAAAAACTTTTTTTTTCCACCAAACACTGGATAAATAAATATTCTTTGGAAGAAAGAAAACAAGCACAAATGGTTTTTGGGGTTTTTTTTATTGCTGCATTTGGTTTCAAAACGGGTGCACAAGTTCAGGTCAGCATGAAGCTGGGTCAAGTTTTTTAAAAGAGCCTGGCCCCCTCAAGTCCCAGCACTTACCCTGGAAGGCATCCGAGTGGCCGGAGATGAGGTGCTCCAGCTCGTAGCTGTACGACTGAATGTTGTGGAGGGTTTCCCTTTTCACAGCCAGCTGGTAGCTCTCCTCCATCTTCCGGGTGCAGCACGACGGACCCTGGTGCTTACAAACCAACAGATCCACATCTAGGAAAGTCAAGCAGAAACGGACTTACGGTTAATTATCTTTCTGATTTCTCTTTCTTTTTATTTTTAAGTCAGAGGCAACACATAAAGCATATCAAAGGAAACGGAAGCTCGAGGAGAATTACGGTATCTTTCGTTTGGATGAGATAAGATAACGTCTTTTATCCTGTGAGGCAGATATATGATTCTACCCGGTGCTCTGCAAATATGTGTGAGTACATGTATAGTGTCCTGAGTATGCACATAGATAGACGGGCTGTAACTCCATTGGGAGACAGAGGAGCCACCATGGGAGGGTGAGAAAGTAAACCAAGAATCCATCCACGTTTCCTGCTAAAAATACTGTCTCTGCTGAATACATAAATATCTTTGGCTCGTTCGATTGCACATGGCATCAAAACATACATGTGTACATGCATGTCCCATAAAAAATTACTGTCACTTACACAAGCGCACATGCACGCACACACACAGTAATCTGTATGAAATCACCTCTAGAACTAGACGGTCATTATAAGACTGCAGCTCAGGACAACCGCATGAAGGCAATGACCTAACTGCAAACACGGTGATCCAATGAACCGCTCAATCAGGCACAATTACATCAGCGGAAACCGAGTCCACCCCGTCCTGCCAGTGTCACCTGCTCCTCACCCTCGCTACACATATAAACACTGTCATGACATCACCGGGACTGCTCGCAATTAGCATGGCCTATTAAAAAAAATTGGTTCTTTCCCACACATTTCCATGCACAGGGACATTTCCATAATGCAGAAGTCTGATATAACTCATTTTACAGCAAGGAGGGGGTCGGGCTGGACGGGGGTGGCTGGAGGCAGGTGTTGTAACCGGAGCCTAAAGCATGGCCTTAGGACAGACCGCAAGACCAGTGCCTCACTGTCCAAATCCCTCCATGAAACACAATAGGGTTGCATTCTGAATCCCTCTTTCCCTTTCTGCTGCCTCTGTCCCGTTTGCCTGGCATATCCCAGTGAGGCCTGGGTGTCTCTTAATTACCCAGCGAGGCTCCATTTGTTCCCATCCCAGAGCCAGGCGAGTGAAGTCATAACTGGCTGTCCTGCCCCTTACAGCTCATTATCTCCATCTCTGTAGCGGTTCCACTTTTTATGTTTGACACCGTCTCCCTGTCGACACCCTTTCCCTGTTGACACTGTTCCTGTTTGTCTTTTTGTGTGTGGAGGGATACCACTCTGTCGCTTACCTAGACCATCAATATGTCAAGTTTGCATATGAAATTAAAAAAATACATACGCGTTTGTTTTACATCTGCTACTTCTCGATGTACCTCTCCTACCAGGCTTAACAGAGCTCTTTTTCAAATTTGATTGATGGGTTTGATATAAATGAGAATCTGTTTAAACATACAAACAATGGGAAATCACAGGTCTCAGCACATTAACATGAACTCTTCAGTTATTCATGACATCTACAGATGCAAAACCGAGTAAAGCGATTCAAAAACACCTTTTTACTGGGCAAGTGCAACAACAAACCAGAAATGCCTTCTCTAGAAGCTACAGTGTCCAACAATGACTATTGTTTAGGTCACTCAATAAATAAAAGTGCACACACAAGCTGATTCATGAAACACATTACCTAAAAACGAGCTCAACCTGTCCTCTCAGGATAGTGATTAAGTCTTAACATGGAACTAGAACTAGCTAGAAATTAATTTATTTCATTTAAATTCAATTAAAGTGAAATTTATTGGAGCCCAATACTTCCTGAACTTGGCTCTTGGAAAGCTGTAGACTAGAAGGGAAACGCGTGCCACTTGTCAAATATCCGATGCCTGTTGAAGGCGTGATGTACTGTCTTGATTCTGCTTTAATGTTGTTATTTCACCATATTTGGTGTGCGTCCCCCCCCCCCCCCTCTCTGTCCCTGACCCTTGTTCTCCTCCCCGGCTGGCTCTTTCTCTCCTTTGTGTTTGTCTGTTATCTGTGATATGAAACTAATATCCAGGGACTCACGGTGGAATCTGGCCTGGCCTCTCCGTCCCTTGCGAGTAGCTGCGTGGAGTAAGTGATACTCAGAGAGACTTTGGCTGTTAAAGCCACCACAGCAGTCGGGAGGACAGGCCGACTGTGTCACCAATATACCACGCCACTTTCTGGACTCATCAGAAGCCGTGTCACTATTTGTGTTGTCAGACGGGAAACATAATGCTGAGTCCACTTTTTAAAAAATCTTTTACATACAGTATATTTTTTAGTGGCATCTGCCTGAAGGGTGAGCTAAAGTATGTATTCAGGAGTCTTCCAAGGACTCTGAGAGTCATTGAAGTCTAGGACACATCTATTAATGACTGCCTTGTTTATAATTTAAACCATGCTTCATGTACGTCTTCAGTATACACCGATCATACAACTTGTAAAAGGCATTGACTTCTCCTTAAACTTTCACGTTTCATTGTTAAACTTTCAGTGAAGTATTTGAGGTGTTGAGGGTTTTAAAGGGTTTTTTGATAAGTACGTAAAAAACAAACAAATATCTGCGTAGATTTCGTCAAAAATGTAGTAGGCAGTATCGGTTTTGAACATCTGGACAATTTTTCCCCAACATTCTGTGCAAAGCTACTCAAGCTCTGTCAAATTGCTCGGGGACCATGACTCAACAGCAGTTTTTGGGTCCCGGTTCAAATGTTTGATTGCATTGATTGTAATGGTCTCTGACTTGACTCAGGCTCAGATTAGGTCGTTGCTTTTATGACATTCCTGCATGGATTTGGCTTCATGTTTGGATTCGTTATCGTACTGGGAAAACAACCCAAATTGTTAGTTGAATTTATTTCTTTTCCGCTCTGCCATAAGGTTATTGAGTGTAGCGTCCGATAAGAGCTAAGGGTCTCTGTTTACTTTCTAGGTTTACCTTGCAGTGCCTTGTTCTTGCATGCATCACATAACTGGTCATTTTCAACACCATTGTTGTGGAGTTTGACTCCATGCTGTAGTTTTTGCCAAGAAATGATCAAATTAACGGTTGGACCCGCACGGGCAGCTAGCTGTGCCAGTGAGGATTAAGGTGTGTCATTACTGTAAATACTTAAAGGGACAGTTAACCCCAAAATCAAAAATAAAATAGTTTTTGAGATTTTGGGGTGAACTGTCCCTTTAAGCAATAACTTTTTTTCTGACAAGGTCAGACTACCTGTGCCCACATTTTCGGTGCAATGGTCAAAATAACTGTGTTTTTAATATGCTGAAAACGTGAGACCAGATAAGTGGCAGAATATGAGTGTCAGCACTTTTGTAGCAGCATTTGTTACAGTGATATTATCTTGTTTTACAAATTTCAAAGTTTCTCAAGAACTGTTATAACATGTTATTTTGTCTACAAGCTGTACCTTATAATCTGATTCCAAATAACAACTCTTGGCTTTAATGTGACTCAACATAGACTCCAATGGGCAAAGAAGGACAGAACTCTACGGGTCCGTTGTAATTAGTGTCCAATGTGTGTGCCACTCATTCTGCCTGGCTAAACCTTAACACACTTTGCTCTCCAAATTGGACGTCAACTCTAAATCCTAATTCCCCTAATCGTCCTCAGGTGACAAATACCTCTGGAGTAATTTGCCATATTAAAGTCATGGCTCGGGGAGTCTTGCCTTGTTAGCCACAATCCTTTCAGCAACACCTCAGTGCCCTTCATTGCACAAGTCAAAACTCCTAAAGCGGAGAAACTCCACCACTGTATAATTACCCCGCTGGCTCACATGCCATTCTCGATATGCGGTGCTACAGTAACAGAGCAGAATGCAGCATACTGCAGAGAAGATGTTGAGTTGAAACTTTCCTTTTCAAACACTCCTGCACTCACGAAATGATTTATAAACTGCTCACGTCTCCTCAATACGGTATGGAAATTTTTGTTATGATTGGGAATGCGTTGATGACCGTGAGGGTTGCAGTTTCCTGATGCTGCTGTTTTGATATTTTTCGGAGAACAAGAATAACTTTGTTGGAGAGTGGGCAATTAATGCAGTTGCCCTTCTCCTGCCTCAGGAAGCCGGTTTCACTTTGAAGTTGCCAGATCCTCTGAACATACGGGATATTTACTCGATACAGATTTGCAGCGTTTTGGATGGACCGCGTTGAATGAAAACATATCTCAAAGGGTCTTTGCCGCATACCTGCATTTTTTTGGACAACCTTGAAACTCAACTGGAATGTTTAGCTTCCACAGACCCACGTGCTGCAGACAGAGATTGGCACCGGGTCCTAAGCCACGCAAAGAGGGCAGAGGTTGGTCGGACAGAGCTAGAGGAGAGAAGTGGAGGGCTGGTGGGCAGATAGATGCAGACCTGATCAAGCAGCGTCGTATCAGAGGGGTGCTCGGCCTCGGACTGGCAGAGCAATTTTGACAACATTCAAAATAATCTGCTGAACACTGCCTCTCAGAAAGCTCCCCTCTCATGTAATACTTCAATCCCTAGAGCGCAAAAAAAGGCCCATCTTTTCTAAACTGTAATATTATTGGAGAGGTACTGCAGACAATGTACTCTACTGACCTCAGCCTCTACCACGGTAGCAGGCCGGGAGGGTAAGGTAGCACGCAATCAACTGAAATGCAAGACAGACTTAGGCTGAAATCCAATAAGAGATGCCACGTAGAGACTGACTCAGACGGAGTAATCAGCTTCAGACATGGGGCAACACCGGTAAGGCTGGAGGGTTTTTGGGGTTGGCTGGAGAGAGAGAGAGAGAGCATCCGAGGTGCTTGTCAGTTCAATAAGCTGAAAAAGAAAACACAGATGCTCAGTGATTTTAAGTGTGCATGGCGTACGGTAGGTGTGTGCACCATGTCCCTGCTCAGTGAGAAAGGCCCTGCGTTAAAAAAGGGAATCAAAAATAACTGCAGCCAATCAAAGAACACGCCGAGCTCCGAGAGCTTGCCAAGGCTTTTGATGCTGTAGCTGGTTAAGGACGTGGCGACATGTGATAACGCACTGTGATCCTCATTCCCTCGCTATTAACACATGACCCTGCTTGCCTTGTATTTTCGAGATATGAGACACTTTCTCTTTCACTCTTAAAAGAGCTGTTAATGACTGAGCACAGCAGAGAATGGCAGTGGAGTAATAGGTTCAGCAAAGTGCTCCGTGTGTGGTATACGCAAGCACGATCAGATAAGCCAAGCACGATCAGATAAGCCAAGCTCGATCAGATAGTTTTTAACTTGAGCTGGAAAAATAGGTTGATTATATCTGAGGACATTATCTAAGGAGCCAGCTGGAGGATTAGTGCGTCCATGAGCAGCACCGCTAGCTGCCTGCTTTCCAAAATGATCTATCTCCGAAGGGCTATATCAGCACCCTGCGGTAATCTCAATATGGAGCAGTTGGCTGCGTACCGCCATACATAAGCGGTCGTAGCTCTTTCGGAATAATCACAGGATAAGCAACTGCATGTCTGATTATCTAAGTTCCCTCGACACTGAATCTGGCGCGGAGATAAAGTCGCTCTTGGTAAAGTGCGGCCCAGGGAACAAACGTTTAATGCCTGGAAGACAAATGTTTTTAGTCTGAAATGATTCAACACAAGGAAATACAAATCTATCAAATTGGAAATAAATAACATTAAGAGTAGGAATAAATTCAAAGAGGACTTTTATTTGGAGTGAGAATTATTTTTACATTGAGCTGTTGCTACAGTTCTGTATTTTCCTACTTGCTTAAGTAAAGAAGCTCTTGATAATCTTAAGGCACTATCACTAGGTGTTGCACTTCATGTTTTTGTAGGATACCAAAAAAAAAAAAGAGATGTTAAATAAAATATCTGTAGCGTAGAATAGGATCATGTCCAATTGGCTGGCTCTAAAACTCCCTGCTGCCACACTCCAGGCGCTTAGCGAGAAATCAGTTCAGCACACACGAATGAAACGCAGCACTGTATCCGAAGAAAAACATCAGACTGTGAAAAGGGCTGAAGTTTTGCCACTTCAAATTTCAAGAGTTGCTTTTATTGGCATTTGATCTGAGAGCCGAAGCAGAGTAGCATAATTGTGTACACACACACACACACACACACACACACC
>NW_022280045.1:4295454-4301175 GCF_004355925.1 Anarrhichthys ocellatus | reverse complement strand
CCCTCCATTGGTCAGCGCTTTGAAGACAAGATTGCGCCTGACCCAAAACAACCTCTCTGGGACAAGTGCAAATAAAAACAAAAAATACGATAGAAGCCCAAAATGTACTGAAGCTACAGCCATGTTTGATTAGCTGCTGAGGGGACGGGACAGCAGAGTGCGAACGCACAAAAACGCAGTTCAACACACCTTCTGAACAAACACAAATATTCATATCGATTAATAGTGCTGACCAAAGAGCCCGCATTTAGGTATCTGGATCATACCTCCCACATTTTTGCAAAAACGTAGATAGAGGGCCTCAGAAATAAGATACGGAGGTGGGGGAAGCCATTAAAAGGAAAGACTATTGCATCCCCTTCATACTCTTACTGTGTGAATGCTGCTGTTCGCTCACTGTCAGATACAAATGCTCATCAACAGCTGCGATTGCAGCCTGAGATTCTCACATTTAGCTCCTGCCAATGCTGTCTGCAGGCAGTAAAAGCCAAGGTCCTTCCGTTGTCTTTTAAGAGCGAACCCAAAACTGTACCGCACGCGGTGAAATCCACGTCCCCTGTTGCTAGTAGTGACACCCCGCTAAACAAACATATCGAATGGTTTGGATGCATCTCTGGGTATGTTTCCCACTCAGCTGTCTGTCGCTCCTCTCCCTGTTAAAGCTTGCAGACTCAGACTGGGTGATACTTAAGCTGCCACCGACCTGCATGTGACACCATTGCTGCAAGGATTCCGGCCTTTCACATACTGTAGATAGCTGTGCACTCATCGACCGGCATGGGAGTATTTGCCAGGAAAAAATGCACTTAAATCAGAGACTAAAAGGACTCACAATAAAGGAAAATAGAGTTAAAGGTTTAAAAGACTAAAAGTAAAGGACAAAGGCTAGAGAACGGCATGATGATGCACACTGAATAGCTCGATTTCTTGTGTTCATATGACAATTAAAATGGCCCCACGTTGGAGAAGCATGACATAATTAGTTGAAATTGATGGAGTCTCTTACTATGCTTGCAGAAAAAGACTTTCAGGCAAACCTAGCATAGTTGAACAAAAAGCCTAAACCCTCTAAAAATGCATTTTGCCTCCAAAAACAGATTTGGAACCAATGTTTATTCTCGTAAAATAACTTCTCCTCAGCCTGCAGGAGGAAAGCACAAACCACAAAACCTTAAAGGCATTTGAAGTTACTTCCAAGCATCGCTCAGACAAAAATCTGACGAAAAAGACAATTGGGAGCCACAGAGGAGCTAAGAGTGAACTGTGGCCCCTGAGCTCAAGAGCACGGACACTTCGGGGCCTTTGCCAACCCATGAAGCTAAAGAGGCCAAAAAGAGTTTGTGGTGTCTGACTTCTGCAAGTCAATCTGAAGATTACAAATCAATCACTGGCCCCTGTGTGGACGCAACATTGTCGCCTCTTAATCCACAGAGATTAAACCAATGCGAGACCGTTGCATCACACTTTGCCTTGTTCTTGCTCAGAAACGGCCGTCTCAGCAATTTGTGAACCCGCCGGGCAAGTTACACTCTGCAGAATAAGTGTTTAATCTCTCCAAACAGCACGCTTGCATGATAAGCAGCAGGGTGGAACGTGAAAGCCGCAAATTGTGACAAACATCAAGAGGCGCTGACCCTTTCAACCAGACGGATGAGATGTTGCCTTTCTGCTGGCTGTCTTGAGCATGTCATATTGCCCGGACCTGGACCACACCAATACACATGATACATGTTTTTGACAATGGACCGACATGATGCCTGGAATTTACTCAAAAAAGTACTGCCAAATACATAAGTATCATACAGACTTTACTTACTTTAAGATCATTTTAGAAACACACATCATAACCAAAGAGCATTCCCCATACCCAACATCAGACGGATACTTAACGGTCAACCATTTAAAAGGTCTCAACAACTATCAGGACTAATATGAGCGACAATGTCCCGAAAGTGAAGACAGAGACAAACATTTCTGCTCTGTCTCTCAGCCTTTCACTCTGTTTGCTGTCACTTGAGTGCAGTTTATGGGAGACGGACCCACGTGTGCTTTTGACAGAAGCACAGAATAGTTAAAAGCATTGGACATTAATTAAAAGACTGTCGAGGTAGATATTTATAACTTTTCAACACATTTGCACATCTGTTTGCTGAAATCTGTAACATTGTATTTAAAGCTAAATGTGTGACATGTGTCTGCGGATCCACTAACGAACCGTGCACGTTTTTGCAGTGCGCTTTATCCAAAGTGCTCCTCACTGTTGAGGCGCCAAAAAAAAAAAAAAAAACCCCGCTGGCTCACCTCTGCCAGGTGTCTCCGGCACGCGGTTCGGCGGCCCGACCTGCCGCAGCTGGAAAGCGGTCCTCACTTCATGACAGCTGTACGCGTCCGCGCCGATCACGTTCACCGCAAGCACGAGCGCGGACAGAATCCATGCGGACCCGCAAGAAGAGTTTACGCGTGGGCACAATCCTCGGGACATTGCCGCATCTCCCACCAGGTATCCCCGTGGACAGCCTGTACTGTAGCCCCGACTGCGTGAACTGTGTGATGCTGTTGGAGGTATAGGCGGCACTCGAGCACAATGAAGCGACGATGACTTTAAACATCTGACAATCGTTTCCGTCTGTTTTGTTTTTTTCACATTGTCGGTTGAGATGAGTGGGAGCAGCGCATCACGGCAAAAGGTTTTGGGGGTCTTCCCTCGGACAGAGGAGGAGTGGTGTGGGCTACAGCCAGTCCGTCCCGCGCGCAACACTTTCGCAGTGGTCGGCTGTCTGCATGTCTGCTTCCAAAAGCCTCTCGCGCGCACTCCCCTCCCTCTCTGTTTACTTCAGCTAAGTGCCCCAACTAAAACACACTGCTACCCCTATAGGGACTTGCAGTGTCAGTAGCCTTATGACAGCATGTTTAAACCCCGACAACTAAACATTTCCCCCTTTGGTATTATTACAACAAACAAAAACGAAATGCCCCATGAATATTTTACCCACAGCATCATAACTGAAAGTGTTGTCGTGACTTATTTTGTGCCTTTATAGCAACAATTGAATGTAAAACCAATATTGAATCATTCCAAAATGTAATTTCAAAACCTCACTTTTACTCTAAAAGTTTATTTTTTTCTGTTTCTGTTTCTTGGTTTGTTTCTGTTCCACAAAATAAGGGAGATAGTAACAGTGACTGCGACAAGAAGTATAGGATTATATTCAAAATGTTGAGAGGGCATCAAGTTGCTGTGATTCTCCTTATTCTTTATATATCAAGATTTAGGATGAAGAGTAAATGAATTGAAGGCCAAAATACTTTTTTAAGGCAGATAATTAAATATGCACGCTGGTTGGGGTAAAACAGGACAGGATATTTTATTTATTTTTTCAGAGTCTGTTCATTGTGGAGTTGCAACACTCATGTGCATTATTTTTGCTTTAACTGTATAACCATTACCGCCATCTACTGGCGAAAGATGGCTAGTAAAATCATGATTTCTTTTTCCAGATTGATTTGCATGTCACATTATTACACTCCTAAAGTGGAGAGTCAAGTTTTATAAACCGATTTTTACCATTTGTGGTGTGTCCCATAAGAGGTTTTGGAAGGTTAATATTCTGGTTGGACTCGTCTCTCTCATTTAACATACACATCAATAACCTTCTGGCTAAAGTCAAAGCTGGACTGGGTTTCCTGTATCGAAACAAGGAAGGTCATTTCGAAACAAGGTCATTTTCCTTGTGAAAATGACCATCCTTCCTCTATTTGATTACAGCGATATAATTTATAAAATGGCATCAAAGACCACCCTCAGAAAACTGGACACACTCCACCACTCAGCAATCCGTTTTTCCACATGTGCACCCTTCACCACCCACCACTGTGCTCTTTACAGATTGGTGGATTGGCCCTCCCTTCATACCAGGCGGCTACAACACTGGCTGCTTGTGGTCTATAAATCCATTTTGGGAATGACTCCTCATTACCTCTCAAATCTTCTGTGCATTTCTGACAGAAATCGGCATTTAAGATCCAGTGACTTCATTAGGCTCATCATTCCAAAAGTCCGTACTGTGTTTGGTCATAACTCCTTTCATTTTGCTGCTGCAAAGGACTGGAACTCATTACAAAACACACTCAAACTAACAGCTCTCACCTCTCTCAACATGTTCAAACATAAGCTGCAACAAGTTATAGTTGACTGCTGTACTTGCTGACCAGCCCTCACTTCTCTTTCTTTCTTCCATTTTTTTTTACTAATAACATCCAGTAATCTGCCTTTTATTTTGTACATAGTGTTTATTATTTTATCTAGGTTGTTTTTAGTCATTTTTCCATTGTTTGTTATACTGTATTGTATCTGTGTTGTTTGTGTAACTTGTGTGGACTGTGCTACTGCCTCTTGGCCAGGTCATCATTGAAAATGAGAATTGGTTCTCAATTGATTTTACCCGGTTAAATAAAGGTTAAATAAAAAATATAAATTAAAAAAAAGATCAACTGTCATAATGAGACATTCTTCAGATTTAGTGTTCAATAATTTCAATAAAAAATGTCGACAATACACCCAGAGAGAGGGCACTGTAGGGCATGACCCTTGTGAGAATTCACACCTGCAGATTATGACATTACAGCAGACATATTACCAACTCTGATTTATATATAAATGTAATCAGCCTACAACGCAATATTTTCCAACAAATAACTGTTTTCATTTGAACTGTTTTTGTCATGCTGCATGACAGGGCCACTTTACATGTGTCACACATTGAAATGTTTTGCAATCATTTTGAAAGTCTGTCGCCACATTTCCAAATCTCACTTCACACTGCAGTTGCTTTAAACATTTTATGTTGAAATAATGCCCTCTCCTGGACAGATACGGTACTACACCAGTAGTCAGTTGGAAGCATAGACTGTAGTTTGCAAGCTGCTTCATAATATAACTTTTTCAGAGCAGGTAGAGGAGAGTAGATTGTTCTTATTTATTTAAGTAAGCCAAACTAAACAAGCAAACTAACAAAATAACAAAGAAAACTCCTGTTTTACACTGTCTCACCTGTGCTGGTAAAAACTATATAAGCCCACCCCGCTGCATGCTGGTCCTATCTATCTACTCCTATATATAGCCACAGGTGCCCACAGTGTTTACCCAAAGAACAAAAAATAATACAACTAAACAAATGACTATTAAAGAGAAAAAGTAATCTTAATATATCAAACAATCAATCTAATAAAATAATTAAACAATACCACTTATTAATTAAACAACAAAATACTAATATCAAATAAATAGCTCCAACAAGGTTAACATTTAATGTGATAGTAATTAGTGTATTGCAAACCAACCGTTGTAGTTGGTTTGTAGGCCTGCTATGGCAGAGATTTCCATTCCTACTGACCTATTGGGAACTATTTGAACAAAGAACCTCCCATGATGGCCATAACACACAACAACATGAGAAACAGCTGCTGCCACAATAAACACATCGAGCTTTAACAGGGAAAAGACTGACTTAAGCACTCTGTGCTTCTTCCAGTGGTTCTGAGGCAAAAGCAGCCAGGCACCAGCTGGTCTCATAGAAATAAATTAAGGGTATGTTTTTTTTAATTACTATTTATTGGGCTTTTCTGACTTCATGATATTAGCTGAAGACAGAAAAGGACGAGAGAGAGAGAGAGCGAGAGAGAGAGAGAGAGAGAGAGAGAGAGAGAGAGAGAGAGAGAGAG
>NW_022280045.1:4289467-4295444 GCF_004355925.1 Anarrhichthys ocellatus | reverse complement strand
GAGAGAGAGAGAGAGAGAGAGAGAGAGAGAGAGAGAGAGAGAGAGGACGACTTGCAACATATGGCCACGGCCTCAGATTCAAACCCCGACCGTGTCAGTAGCCTCAGTACATGTGGCCCCCACTCCACCAGCTGAGCTACCAGAGCGCCTCAAAAGTCTGAGTTTACAGGTCTCACGTTTGTCTAGTCCAGGGGGTTAAAACTGTGTAATCCGCGATGCCAGAGCAGGCAAGCCTTGTGGGGACACCTGTAATACCTACAACACTAAACTAATAGTCTCTAAAACTACATAGATGTTCTAAAGTTAAAACTGAGAGGCCTATATTCAGTAATAATGTCTCTAACAACTGTAAGTACAACAGACTGGAGCGATGCTCCACAGTTTCCTCGCTGTACTGCCTGAACCCATTGGCAAAAGGTTTCTACTATTATAAGGCTTTCCAGTAGAGGATGCTCTTGAGCTAAGTATAGAGATCACAGATGTGATTCTGATTAACACATGTGATTTATTTATTTTTTTTACTGCAGAAGTAAAACACAGCATCAGATCATCTGGAAGGGGAAGCCTAGTGACTGAAATCTAGCCTCTGTAGAAGGGCCCAGAGCAGTCTGTCAAGCTGTCTGTGTGGGTACCACATCCTCCCTGGCTAGTTTGGAGGCACCAGCAGCAATGGCTCATCCTGCTTGTTTTATTTAGCATCATCGATATAAGCTGGGTCAAAGGCTATTATGCCAGATATAAGCTATCGGAGCAAGCAAAAGACTTACTAGGGGCAGTTCATGAAATGATTCTGAGGCAAAGCACAGCAAACTATTTATTAATCAATGTAAGTACACATTTTATTTTTAGGTATTGGGCCAGATGTCTGCTTTTCTTGCCTATTAGTGAACCCAAAGCTATCTGGGAGACAGCTGCTGGATGAGAGATCTCACTTCTGCACAACACCGATGTGGAGACAGCATGGACGGTCAGTTAGAAGGGGCTGTGGCTGGCTAACGTGGTTTGAGAAAAGGATAGTTGAAAATCCCAACTAGGCGTTGCAGCTAAAGTTGCTGTCAGATAAAACAGGGATGCATGGCTCCAGCAGGACGAGTGATATGAACATCATGTATACAATGTCTGGATAACAGGAGAAACAAAACTCCAACCATTCAACTACTGTTAGAGGTGATTATCAACTTTATCAAAGTTATGCCAACAGAAATAGGCATAAACAACTTAGGCAAGAAGAAAAGGGAGCCATTTCTTTTCAAGGTATAAAGTGCAAGACACGGATGCTGGTTGTTTGTATATTTTATTGACGTTGCACAACAAGGCATGCACATGACACAGACCAAGCAAGGGGAGCTAATGAAATAGTTTTATTTTGTTTTTAACTTCTTGCTGCAAAAGTAATGTTAATAAGTTTGAATGGAGCCATATTAGCTAACAGAACCAATCTTTTTCTTAATAAAAGCACTCGACCTGCCACAACCCACCACCTCTTGAGCTTACTAACGCTGACGTTAGCTTCTCGCTTTAACTAACGTTAATACCGAGCTAACGCTAACTGCTAGCCCCAGTTTGTTGTCACTCTTAGTACTATCAGTAAATAGAGTCACAGTTTACGTTACTGGTGTTGCCAATTTACCGGTATGAGCATCCGAAATGATGGAAGGTGAGCGCGGGTAAAATTACGTTTCCTGCAAAAACGTGTGGTGCACTAGTGTCCAATTAACATGAAACTTAAAATGCTAGTTTTAAACAAGTCTAACTATAGACTAAATTTGCCCGGAATTCTTCAGGGTCGTCTTCACAAACTCATGTCTAAACTGCCTCAACAGAAACACTTAACACTTAACGGCATATTGGGGCTTCTGGGTTGCATTACGGTCCTCTTTTATTCCTTCCACTCATCCCAGCTAACACCCCTCTTTTCTGTTTTGTGTGTATCTTTAGTGGTCCTTAAAGCAAGTAGAGCTTTCTCACAGTAGACATTTTGACTTGTGATAGCAGCAGAAGCACAAGCGGAATTACTAACATTAACAATGGTTAAATTCCATAAAGTGTCCCAGAGTAAGATCGCTAAGTCTAATACAACCATTAATATTAATAAATACACCTGTGCTTTTCCTGCTATGGCATGTCACAATGTCCGAAAGGAAAAAAGTCATCACTGATATCTAAGAAACCACAAGTCATCATAATTGCATGTGCATTAAATTGCCCACAGCAAATATTAACAAATTATTTACAAATGCAACAGCAATACGATCAATTATGTATGGTTATGTGTTTAGGGAAAGTTGCAAAAAAATATTCAATGTACAGTAGCCTACAGTGTGTGTGTGTGTGTGTGTGTGTGTGTGTGTGTGTGTGTGTGTGCGCGGGTGGGTGTTTTATTGTTATATTTTGCAACTAGGACCTGTGTTAGGATCCAACTATTTCAGGGGAAATAAAAAAAAAACAGTGATATCTTTCTTTCTACAGAAAGATGTACAGGCTACAACAAACACTCCTGATCAGTGTCTCTGATGTGAAGAGAAACGATATTCGTTTGAATGTTGTGTGCCTGAAATACATGAAATTCAAGTGTTGGTGAACTTGGTCAGTAGATGGCACCAATAACCCTTGTTTTGAGAGTCCTCACTCAGACACCCTTGATGCTCATACAGGCAGGTTACGTTTTCCTGTAGAGGTACCATTAACATAGTTCAAAGTCTGGTCAATAGGAGGTGACAAGGCGTGTTTTCTGTCACGTGTCTGAGGTGACCGGATGTTGCTATTGTCTCTCCAGTCAAACCTTATTTCAAATCATCAGTCATCAGTCACCCCTAGCATCCTTCATTTAACCATATGATCATACGATTATGAACATAACTGTGGCACTTCCGAGGCCAATTAAGCCCGTCCAATCCTTTGACTGCGGACGAATGAAGTGGCTGCTGTAGTCATGACAAGGGATCCTTCATTCTGTGTGCTCATGCTGTGTCCGAGTCCAGTAGTTAGTAGACAATCTCTGGAGGCTTTAGTCCATCAGTTCTGGCCCTCTAAACCGGGTATTTAAGGGGCTTACAGGGGGTTAAACCCCCAAGATTGGAGCCCTCAACCGCCCGTTTGAGAGATTACGCTCTTCAGTCTCCCATTTTCACCTCTCTGTTTTGGGGGAACAACGGGAAGTGTGGAGGGTGGTCATTAGAGAGAGAGAGAGACATGCCTCAGCTTGACATGTCAGGAGGGAGGAAGTGGTGATAAATGAGTTTGGTGAAGCTCGATTAAGTAGAACATTGCCACATGCTGGGCAGCTGAATTCTAAGGAACGTATGTATACAATTTTGGTAAAATATATCTCCAAGTCATTCAGAAACCCCTAAATAGGGTAGCTTATGGATTGAGCAGGAAAAGGAATACGTTACAGTGTACGTGCATGCATACATGAAAGGTGGAATGGTCAAATGTCTGCAGAGCACCGGTCAGAGCAAGAACCTTATGCTCCATTTCTCCCGGGTGGAGATGTGAGGAGTGGAAGTAAGCCGTGCTGCATCT
Organism: Anarrhichthys ocellatus; assembly: GCF_004355925.1. NCBI lineage: Eukaryota > Metazoa > Chordata > Actinopteri > Perciformes > Anarhichadidae > Anarrhichthys > Anarrhichthys ocellatus. The sequence continues at coordinate 4,291,919 of NW_022280045.1, read as the reverse complement.
TTAATGAGAGTCTGCCATCTTTCAGTGCCACTATCAGTCCCGCCAGTGCCTTCTTCGTCCTCACCTGCATGGCACTCCCAGGGTCGGACAGAAAATAGAAATGCCACTAAACCTCACGGACACTTTCAAGAATCTGAATGTCACCGCACACCCTCCTTAATTAAAAAGCAGATAGCATTTACAGTAGCGCCAGGTTCAGGTGCCGATCCCTGGCAGCGAGAAATCACACTTAAAATAAAACCCCGTCAAGCAGAGTCCTTGCTCTATTTATGATGAGCCTGTTTCATCAGCGGCATTTCATCGATCGCTTTAATGGTTTTCATAGACTCTTCATTAGCCTGTTACAGCAGGGGATCAATACGACATAATCGCATGCATGATTGAACCAAGCACCAGGCATCTGCTCCAGGGCACATTGGTTTGGTAAACAGTCATTAATGGCACGATGGCCCACCGCATACTTGCACTGGCAAGATTATGTTACTTTGCCGATAACTTAGACTGATGAGACTAATTTGCTGAGTGCATGTTATTGACTTGTTAGTAAAGATATATCATCTACCCACAAAATTAACAGACACAGATTTATTGTGATCAGCCCCCCAGTCAGAATGAGCTACCACATAAGTAATATGTGTTGTTTGTTGAGACAGCCAAATTGGGGCAAAAATGTAATGTGCCAGTACCAAACATCTGTTACCTAATGCGATGGGTCCATAGATGGTCACTAGAAGGTGAGAGGATTGGTTCTAATACCCCAAGGTACCCATTTGTCAATTGCAGGCCATATACTCACTCTAAATGTCCTAAATTGAGTAGTATCATCACACAATATGTTTCATTTGCTTGACATATACAATAGAAAAACAATAATTTCATTCCTCCAGCTACAAATGAATTAGAATGAAATAAAACGTGCTTTTAATAATGTATTCAGGCAGTTTGGATGCCTTTCTCTTTGTATGCAAGTCTTTGTGTGTGTGTAAGCGTGGGTGAACTGAAAAGTTACCGCCATTGCGTTTTATTTCACCCTCCATTCTCTCCCGGAGGGAGCGTCCTCCGCTGTTCACCACAAAACAAAGTACTGTTGTGCACATAGGTGGAAAAATGTGTTTAACCCATTCACCCCTGAGATTTCCTCACTGTCTGTGTTCATTGAACTTGGATGGGATCTAAACACCTCCTTTGAGATCGTGCACACGGGCCCGTGCACCGGGGTCAGACCGGGGCCCTTGTGTATGTGCATGTGCATGGGTGAGTGTGCCGAGTTGGGTTTGGATAGAGTGACTTGCTTTGTGCGTGACCAGTCGGCCATGTCCCTCACAATAGGCAGAAAAAAGGGGGTGACCGCCTTTTGACAGAGCATTTTATCTCAGTGAGATCATAGCAGTTGTCTGTTATTGTCATGTGGCGTGCTGTCATGAGAGAGCTGTTTGAACTGGGTGCAGAGAAACATGGTTTAGTGTCACCATATTTACCTTTTCCGTTCAGCTGCCTCTTCAGATAATCATATGCAATCCAGCACAGTGGTGCATTCCAAACCCCGCTGAACCCCCAGTGCATTGTTGCTCTTTTGCACCCCCCTTCTTTTTTCTTTGTTTTTACAACCCCCTTTATCCCCATCTCTACTCTAAAGTGACCATTACATGTTTGTGAAAAGTGTTTTTGGTGCCTCCGACCTCTCACGCCAGTACCCCACCCCACCCAACCATGCTAAATGTGAGCCAGAGCCTGGCGCATAGAGGGAGGGGGGGGCGTGGTTAAGAGAAATGGAGGGAAGGGTTGATGAAAACAACAGATCTCTGCTCCCTAATCCTTTTGTGTCGACAGTGTTAATCCATCCCAGCCCCCCCCACCCGCTCACTCACCCTCCCTCAGCTGTGCTTCAGCACCATATACCAGGCGCTCCCGTCACATAAACAACCGACAGCGCGACTGAAACCAATACTCGCCCCCCCAGACAGTCAAGCAGAGGTACACGACAGCCGCAGTAGCCCCCCCCCCTGCCGAACACGCTACTCAGGCTCAACTCTGTCCCTGCTTTCATCCTGTTCATCTTTGTGGCCACTGGGAACAAGTCTCTATTCTGCATAGCTTGCTTGGTTTGTCTATGCAAACACATTTTTTTTTAATCTTGCATCAGCATGTCAATGTATGTGTGTGTGTGTGTATTGGAAATCGCAAAGTATTGTTTTCCCTTTTTTGTGTGTGTTTTGCTCTCATGCGTTTGCTCCTCTTTGTTTTGGCTACTGTACATGCAATGCACTTGAGAGCAACACGGTGTATTCGCTGCAAGTGTTTTTTTGTGTCGTGGTCTTGTTTACGAGCTGTAGGAGCGAGGGGAGGGAGGAGCGGGGTGTCGGGGAGGGGGGAGCGCAGTGGTTGCCAGGGGAAGAGGAGGTTGTGTCTAATGAGGTCACGCCCTGGCAACCCAATGACTCCTCCCACTTAG
>NW_022280045.1:4287874-4289367 GCF_004355925.1 Anarrhichthys ocellatus | reverse complement strand
AGAGAGAGAGAGAGAGAGAGAGAGAGAGAGAGAGAGAGAGAGAGAGCTCTCCGTGGTGCTGAAAGCAGAAAAACACATTCAGGCTCCACTGACAGTGCAGCTGCAAAAGGGACGGCAGGTGGGACACATGAGATAAAAAAAAACAAAACAGAAAAACGACCAACTGGAGAAATGAACTAGGGCATGAGTGCTTATGCAGACGAGTTGAAAGGCACACAGGAAGATAAATAGGAGTGTGGGCAGGAAGGAGAGAGAGGGAGAGAGGATGACGCTCTGGTAGAAGGTGGCTACAGTAGGCAGTGGGCGTGTTCTTGTTGTTGTGATCTATAGCTGGGAAGCTCAGTGTCATCCTGCTTAAGCACAGAGCGACTGTACAGACCTGTGTGGACGAGCAGGGCAGAGGGAGCCGGCAGGGAATGCCATACACACACCGCTCTGTGTCACATCGGTCTCAACCTCCAGGGCACTGTGGAGCGGGATTGCTTCCACCTGTGCAAGACATTTCGTGCGTTCGGACATATCAAACGCAAGAGGAGAGACATTCTGGGAAAGAAGCACCAGAAAGACTGTGAGCGCCTGGTCTGCAGCTGCAAGAGGAGTTTTGACTGTTTCGAGAGTGCTAGTGTGAATTTGTGTCATGCTTGCGGGTGTGGTCTGTTGCTGCGCCGCATCTTCCTTCTGTCTCTAGCAAGTGCAGATGCGTGGAGCGGTGAAGCTGGCACCTGGCAAGGAGTTCATCACCATCTGGACTGGAGGGCTCACATCTCCCTTTTCTGCCCAGGGGAGGGAGCGTTGGGCCAGGGCACCCGATGGCCCAGCTCCCCCTCTAGCCCACAGCCTTATCTCGGGTCACAGTGACTCCTTCTAGCAAGTCAATCAGGTGGACCATACAATGGATGCAAGTGTATGTGGATTTAAGTGGAATAGTGCATGGGTGCTCCAGCATAGGTCAGAGTTCACTAGCGTGCACCAGACTCATCAGGGGAACACAGAAGACACGTTGGTCCACAAACCAGCAAGAACGCAGCCCCATTGTGAGTATGCATCGCAACGCTTGCTTTTACACAACGACCCGTAAACCCACGAAGATGTGTGCCAGCAAATGCTCATGCTATACACATCACAATGCATGCAAAAGGGGCGCTTTCTTTACTCACATCCACATAAAATTCCCAAACGCTCCAAAATGCCAAGTGTTGCACCTGTGTGTGTCTGCCTGGGTTTCCAGGTTAACCCTTACTTGGTCCACTGTACAGCATTAGGTGTGTGTGTTTTTGTGTCTGTGCACGAGCGCCCACGCATGTTGTCACCAGACAATTGTCCTTGCAATCTTTTTGACATTGTGTCTCTAGGATATCCATGCTGCCCTTCTCCTATAACATGGTTGCCTGGAAACAGAAACGGTGTGCCACATTCACTTAAAGCGAAGGGCACCTCGATGTTACAGCGGTTGCAGCCTATGTCATCTCGGGGGGGGGGGGGGGGGGGGGGGG
>NW_022280045.1:4271164-4287774 GCF_004355925.1 Anarrhichthys ocellatus | reverse complement strand
GAAGAGGTGAGATGCCTAAAAGTGCATAAAGTGAAGGGGAAAGTGAGAATGGAGAGGGAAAAAACATAAAAGCTTTGTTGAGAAAAATGGGTTGCTCAGTTGACAGGCTTCAGAGCGATTAGCGAATGAATGGCATTTTACATCGATGAGTTATTGGAGGACAATCCAATGTGAAAGGCTTGGTTGGTAAAAACAGTGTGATAAACAAGCTGATTCTAGTGCAGAGTGCTGCTGCAGGCTTACAGGGATTAGGCTGGCAGGCTTAATTCAGCTCAAACACTGTTTGAACTGTGCTTTCCTATTGCTGCACCCTTAACACATCTAACTGGTTGCACCTCGTTTCTCTTCGGAAACCAAAGATTTATTTCCTTTCGGCAGCTTCAGATCTCCGGCTTGGCCTGTGCATCGGAGATAAGAAAAAATTTTTTAAAAAAAAATCTCGACACCAGGAAACTGTGCCCTAGTTTGAACTCTGCTCCAAGATGGTGATTCCATCTGTTCTACTCGTGCCTGTACAAACCTATGCTAAGGAGGGTCGAGAATGCGCTGTAGGGAGCGGAGGATAAACCTGGTGACCTAGGCGCCATGCTGGACTCATTGACAGACAGACACAAGTTAGAGGGACAACTGAGGACGGCCAGACAATGGCCAGTCACTCTGTTGGCCCTGCAATCTCCATCTGGCAAGCCCCCCCCCCCCCCCCCTCCATTGCCCTTGCTTCCCTACAAGCAAACATACATCCAGTTATCGCAAGCCCCCTCCCCCTCCCCATGCACACTCAGTGCTTCTCTCACACGTAAACAAGCATGAGTCTTAGGCTGATCTGAAAAACATCGACCTACATAAAAGCATGCAGTGTCTTCTTCCCTTGCACCACTGGCCTCTCCAAATTCACATTCGACAAACACTGCACATGTTGCGTTGCAAGCGGTTGCACAGGTTTTCCGGCAAATGCGTAATGTACATGCATGTTTGGCTGCTCCACATTCTGTTCGGATCTTAACTGGCTGCAGACACATTATTCACATTTACGAAAGAGTGGATCATGATTGCGCCAATGTGGATGTTTCATTGAAGAGGCTTTTTCCTCACAGAAACATCCACACCCTCCCTTATGACAATGATGCCATCAGTAATAGTCTTTTTACGGAATCAAAAGGCAGCAGGGACTAATTTTAGATCTTAAAACATAGGACTGACGATGATGTCCGCATATTCATCACAGTCTAGTGAGAGTGGTTTGTTTAATCTGTGCGGTTGGTCCCAGGAGTGCTAGATTTTCACATCTGAGCCCAGCACACAACTGCAACAGCAGAGGATGAAAGCCCCTTTTTCAGTTTCATTCAGATGCTCACTTGGTTGAAGCCAGTGATTTGAGCCAGAAAAACGTGCAAACACAACTGAGAAAATGAACAGCCGCTACCGATCCACGGCCAACAAGAAGACTGGATCTGAAGGTTATGAGTAGCTGTAGCCAGATAGTGAGTCCTCTGACTGCTTGCATATTTACATGTGCATGTGAGCTTTTGTGTGTGAAAGTATGTGTATGTATATGTGCACAATAAACAATCGAGAAAGCTGTTGCAAACCATCCCGGGAAAATCATTTTTACTCTGCGGACACATGATGCAAGTCTATGAATTATGAATCTTTCATAGGCGATGAACTCCACGGCAACAGTCAGGGGGCATTAAAAACAACGGCAACATCACACAAACTCAAATGTGTGACGTTAGTATAGTGCTGATGCAATCCTGCTCTGTCGGTTTTCATCTCACTAAGGCTGACTTTGAGAAAGGAAGGTTAAGAGAGTGATTGCTGACATAACAGCATGCCTGTTTTTACATTCAGACCATACTCATGTATGATGCCCTAGTAGTCCATAATACTAGTAGTATTTTGTGTGTATATCTACTTAAGGCAAATAACTATCGCTAACATTTTCAATGAATGTCTTTATTAGAATGCTGTGGAAACACTTGAAGAATGATGAGCTCCAAAGAGGAGGAAACTCTCCGTTTTTTCCAGTATGTTGAGGAGAATGGGCTGAGAGCCTACAACGGCCTGGTAGCTCAGAACTTGGACCACGCCAGGAATGAGAGAAATAGGACATTCCTGCAGGAGAAAAACGACAAGAAGAGAAAACAGGAGGAAGCCATACGGAGGTAGGAAGAAATCAAACTGATAAAGAGCTCCTTGACAAAGGTTGTGTCAGATATCTGTTAGATATTTAGGAGATATCCTAAATTTCATAGCTGCAGCTCACCAGTGGCATTACGCTGTGAACGCAGGAACATCACTGGGTTCACTTCAGGAAGAGGTTGTAAGGAATTGGGACAAGTGGACAGAGGGTCCCTGTGGCAATGGCAGGTTGCTATATTTTGGGGGTTGCCAGTGTGGAACGGCGCGCCCCATGATCTTTAGAGGATAATTAATTTTTCACTTTTAGACTTGTCCTTGGATGGAGGTTGTCGCTGCTCCATTTTTGAGACGAAGAGCGTTTAGAATTAGGAAAGGGCTGGGATGGGCTGGGATATATAAGTGTGTTAGGATGGGAACACGACATGTGACGTTACTTCTGGTTGTGCTGCTGCGATTTAAGTAAACCTAACTATCCTGTTTTAGGAAGAACATTTTCCCGACCGTGTGGTAAGTTCTATCATCGACAAGAAGTTGCTGTAACACCCCATATAGTTTGAGGAAATTATTATTAGCATTGTGCCGATGCACCCTGTTTCACATGTTGTGATGAGCAAGCAGTTACAGCTGTGCGCAGCAACACCGCTGTGTGTGTGTGTGTGTGTGTGTGTGTGTGTGTGTGGGTGTGGCATGCCGAAACTTGTGCAAATAAATGGCACACACTCGCAACGTGACTAGCATGTGGACTCGGTGTGCTTGTGTTGTGGGGTAGAGTAAGGAGCACTGAGTCACAGAGTCATTGGGAGGATAGCGGGACATCACAGAAGGGGCTTGAATTGTGTTTGTGGGAAGGACGTGGACATCCGTGTTGCTTTGTTCCTCCTCTCCAAAAACTTGTGAGCAGTGTGAGATCACATCACAAATCACTCTGTTGACTAATTATTTTTAAACATTGTTTTGTTTTAAAAATGTTCAGTAGTTAACAGTGATTTGAGCTTTGCTTCCAGAGCAATGAACGTGAGTTCTCAATCTGCTGGTTGGTTCGGTGCTCTGACATGGAATAATAGCCCTTTTAATTACATTTTAGGACTGATGACATCTGAACAGGTAGAATTTTCAGGAATTTACAGAAGATATTAATCCAGTGGATGCATATTTTATCTGTGAGCGAACAATCATAAAGTAGTTGTTCACCGCTTTGTGAACAAATAATGAATCTAATGATGATCAGCGTGCAGTGGAAAGGCTTATGGGAAATGCTGTCCAGTGTTGTCATGGAATCTAAAACATCATCTCCGTTCTGTCAGACACGGTACAAAGTGTTTTAGCAGCTGATTACATTGATGTGGTGTTGAGGGCTGTGCATTGTGGTTCTTCTTCACTGGTTTATTCAGGAACACTTTGAACCCTGTCACATTTCTGTCAATGGGTTCCGTGATTCAAAAAAGAGCGGTTTCTCTGCTACCACTGTAAGTGTTCCGTAGACAGTGCATTGTGGAGTATACGTACTGTAAATCACTCAATGCTGAGTTAGAACTCAACTGTATCCCTTAGGAATGAGATAGACAGCTAAGTTAGAGTGAAAACCACTCCAAAATCTATCCTGGACTTTCTTTTATCACTTGCCAGCAAAGTGTCCCCGCTTCCGTTGTCATTAGCAGTCTAATGCAGGCCTGCAATTGGTAAACTGGACATGGAGACGCCTGAGGAAAGTGGCATCTACTGTCCTGCTTCCACTGTCTCTCAGCTGTTGCCAAAAGCTAAAATATTAATACACAGTCACTGGAGGAAAAAGTCAAAAAAAATAACTGGATTTTTCATGAGGCCTATAAGTAGGTCAATGAGACGACCCATTTTTACAGTAACTGACTGGGAGTGAGAGTGTGTGCGAGGATTCATGTGTGCATGTGCGTGCATGGACACGGGAAAATATCATGTATTAGTTTGTGAGAGGGGTAGAACAAATGGCCTCTGTGATTGTGTGAGGGTGAAAGAGCTTGTTAGAGCAAATGTGTCAACATTGTGAGGGGGGGGGGTGGGAGGGTTTAGAAAAAAAAACCTGTTAGAGAGAGATTAAATGTGAGCTCAGTTACAGGAGATGTGTTCTGCCTAGTGACAGCTGGAACAGCCATAGGCCAATCAGATCTGCACGTTAGGTTTGAGTGAGGCGGGTCTTCCTGCCTGCTGCTTTCTCACTCTGGGTTTTCTGTTATTGTATTTCATCAGCAGAAGTTACTCACACAGTCATGCACACACACACACACACACACACACACAGACAGACAGACGTCCACAAATTTGCTTAAACGTGCAAGCGTATTCCTGAACACACACACACAGACACGAACCACACACCTTAAATTTACTTATATTTACATATGCATGCAAATTCTAAACAACTGCTTTCTCTTTGTGCACACATGGGCGTATTCACAGATCAAAATCTTTTGTTCTCCACCCTCAAGATCTCCTTTAGTGTTTGTTTGTTTCTGTGACGTTGGTCGTCCTGTCGCATGGTGTCACAGTGAGAGAGAGAGAGAAAGAGCTGCCCGACGACAACTCAACTCCAACTGGTCCAAGTGCACCTGTGGTCTGTAGCCAATCACTGGGCAAATATCCTATAAATAATCCAATCACACCCGCCCGCCAACACACACAATCCATGGATTGGGGATGTACATGCACGCTGTCACAGCAGATGCACACACCAAAAAAACGCATGAGAGGAAGCGACTGTTGACACCTGTGGCTGAATGCCCTGGAAGATTTTCTACTTCTTTTTTTTACTTAGATCTTAATTGGAAAAAAAATGTTTGCTACATAAAAAAATGACATCAATAACATTAAAACATGACAAACTTTGTGTCTTGTATATTGTCCATTTTCCCACAAATGTAATGTGGGAAAAATGTCTTTGTTGAAGCACTTTTCATACAATTTACCAAAACATTGGGAATGTCTAAACTGCTTATTTTTCATTTTAGGTTTAGATCAGATTTTTCTCTCAGATTTGAAACTCCAGTTCTCCTTCTCTTTCCAAAACATACCAAACTGCTATTTCTTTTGCTGCCCATTGCTTAAATCATATCACGGTCATATTGATCTGGTTTGATATACTATTGTAAGTCATTTTGATATTGTGTAGCTGTCATAACATTTTAACCACAAACCTAACGTGTGTGCTGTCATTGAATTCATATTCCTTTTTAGTTGCTTGTATACTCTTTTATCTCCAATCATATTGGAGATCATTGAATTGGATATTGGTTTACTTTCTTTTCTACGTCTTTCAACTTTGCTCCAAATTGTGGCTTGCACCATCAATAAACAGGTCTCAGCTATGCAGTAGTTAGTACAGGTACTCATACCACCTCTAAACTAATAGTTTTATACATGATATCAATGAATAACCACTAAACATGGGATTTTATCTTGAATTTTCCGCCACCTGCTTTCTTCCCAATAACACTGGCAAACGGGGCTCTACGTGTTGCAGCAGCCACCTTTCTCTTGTGCATTTAAACAAATTGTGGTGTGGGAAGATGTGCACATGATGCGCAGGTTTGCTTTATCATTATTCATGTGCGCCAGTAGTTGGTTTTGTGTCTGGTTTCTATGGGTACCCTGTTGCTAGGCAAAGTTAAGCCCCTGACCAATGAACCCACCCCACCAAGCACCTTCTGTTCAGCAGCTGGCCGGGAGGGAGTCAGAGTCAGCAAAGTCACACACTGAGGGGGTCACAAAGACACGCATGCATATACACTCCCACGTGCGTGCACACACTCACACAGGACAGGGATTTGTGAAGCCACACATGCAAATTCATGCCATTTGTTTAAACATTTAAATCTCATTGACATTGAGCTCAGTTGGGGCTCTGATATTACAACAATTAAACACATCAACTGCAGATATCAAGTGGGTATAGATAGCATACTTGTCACGTCTTTTGTACACAAACAAAGTCAGATCTTGAGCTCATTTACTCTGTGACACACAAACACACTCATACACTCATACACACACAGCCCTCCTTTCCCCCATTACACAACACTCAGACATCATTAACGCTCCATTTGGGCCAATCATCCATTTATAGGGATTGATCGTGTCCTCGCCGGGGGGGGGGGGGTCTTCCATGGTGTCATGATGTGTATTGTTGTGTCAGCAGCGTCGGTCACATCCAGAGTTAAACTCAAATCAATGCTTTGCCCTGAAAGAGACCCTGATTTCAGTGGCACTGACGTGCCGGATGTTGTTAAGTTAGCGCTCACATCGTTTGAGCCACGAGTACGGAATGAAATGCAAATACACACACAAATGGAGACTTGCCATGATGAGTCTGTGTTTCAGGGTATGGCATGTGTTGTTTTTGCTGTCTTCTGACAAGAACAGCTTCCAGGGGATGATGTTTCAAGATTGTTGTCTCTTATATTTTAGCCTCAAAAACTTCATATTTAGTCAAATTTAGATTGTTTCATTGTTTGCAACTTTTATGTGTTTATTATTCATATTTGACCCTGTCCCTGTCCTGTCTACCCTCTCTCTCTCTCTCTCTCTCTCTCTCTCTCTCTCTCTCTCTCTCTCTCTCTCTCTCTCGGTCACTTCCTTGCTTCATGTTTTTAGGACAGGTGAGGACATTGCGACCGAAGGCAAGCACTTACGCATGGGCTCCATTACAATGCCGGACCCCCAGGAATGCATGCCCCACCCGCATGCCCTCGCCTGTGGGCAAGGCTTCTCCGTGCGCTCCCAGTCCCTCCACTCTGTCGGCGGTGGGAGCAGTGGGGGCGGAGGAGAGGAGGAGGTAGGAAGCCCGACCTCTAGGAAGCAGCCCCCACCCAAGCCCAGGAGGGACCCGGCCACCAAGCTGAGCATGTCGTCTGAGGCGGTGGACTACAGTCCCACGTCCACCTGCCGCGGGGAGAGATGTGACGGTGAGCGGTGGTGGCACTTTACACCAAACTGCTGCGCTATATATAGCTGCTCTCTGCAGTGCCCTCCTCAACACTGCTCCTCCTACAGTGACGCGACATCTAGCTATTCACTGCATACTTCACTCTGAGTACCACTGTGGCAAATTGATGTTAAAAAGGAGCTCTTGAGTACAATGGAGTTAAACCAATGTCAACACATTTGTGGTGCACTACAGAACAATAAAAAAAATGCAATAACCTGCAGTTCAATGAGCTATATTAAAAGAGTCTGACAAGATTTGTGCTGCACCACTCTGACTTGTCTGGACACGGTTTGCATATTGTGCAAGGACAAATCCTTCCTTAGTGTATTTGAATGACAGTGGGCCAATCTACACATATTCCAGAACATTTAAATACACAAGCTAGAGCAATTGTGGATGCCATAAACAAATGTTGGAAGATCATGGATAATTTGTAACTTTATTGGACTTTTCATAGTGCTCTTTTACTTACTGTTACTGTCAGATAAATCAGACAGTATGTAATCATCAGGTGTTATATATCTGCTTTTTTATATCCAGGCTTTTTTAATACTGTCAGTTTCTCTTCTCTGAGAGGAATGTCCTGATTATCATTAATGTAGTAACACGTTCTGCGTATTAAGTCAAAGCTCTAGTAACTTCATTCAAGAGCTGGTCACACGGTCAGTTGTCCAAGCTGTTCTCATTGCACCTAAAGAAGGCAGAAGTGTCTTGACAGTTGTTTGACCTCATTTAAAACGGACTTACTTACTTATGTATATCTTCAAGGCAAATTATTACCAATAAAGGCCAAACTATTTTCCCTCCAGTTAAAACTGCCGAGGCCAACATTTAGAGATGCCCTGATCAAAATCCAGAAGAATCAGCCTGCAGCCATTTCTGAAGTCAGTTTTCTGAAGCAAAATAAACAAAACACAATATGCCCGTTTGGCCATGGATGAAACAGAGGGCATAATCATAGTACATCAGCTCAGTGTAAAAGCTTTAATGAATAGGACCGGAATTAATTGAGCAAAAGTAATGTTTCCCTCAACGAGCCACAGATACAATCGCTGCTGTAGCAAACGCACACAGCTCAACAGTTTTATTGAAGACAAGACATGTGCTGAGCACTGAGAAAAACTCACAAGATGCAAAATCAAACTGACATTTAGAATATAACAGTCTTGGAGGCAGGTGACTCTGATTTAGAGTTTGCAGGAACCTTTGACTCCATTTCATTTTGGATGCTTCGTTGCCAATGTGATGCTTAGGGAGTCCGCCCAGCCTGGCTCAGATTGGTGGGGATCTCTCTATGTGCACACAGATCTTCCTGGGCACCACGGCAACCATCCCACAGAAACAAGACCCCCTGCAGCCCAGCCAATCACACAATCGCTGAGCGGCCCGAGCCAATGGGGCTCCAGAGATGCTGAAGTGTGAGGCTGCGGAGCCAATCAGAGTGAGAGTGTGGGGGTGTCCCTGGCCAAGGGGAGGGTTGCGTGCTCGGTAGCTGGCGCTGTAGCGGGAAGGGGAGGAGCTTGTCAGAGTAGAATTCATTCAGGAGGAGCGATTGACCTAGATTCGTTTTTTCCCCAGGAGGAGAGGGAGGGGGAGGGGGTTTGCGGGTAAACACATCCGCTGCGGGGGGGGGGGGGGGGGAGAAGAGCAGAGGGAGCAATAGAGAGATGGAGAGGAGAAGGGACAGGGAGTAGGAGATGTTTGGAGCCACGGATTCATCGTCAGTGCTGAAACAGATCTCGAGATCCACCGTGTAAACCTGTTAGTGTAATAATGCATTTGGTGAATCAAAAGTGGCAATGCTTCACTGCTGTGTGAACATTGCTGTGTGCACACCGATTGATGCACATGCATACAGAGAGAAAGGGAGAGAGTACACAAGAATGTGAGGATGTCAGTCAAATTTAACCAAACCAAAATGTTCTATTAACACCGTATTAATAGTAATGAGGGCGCAATGGAACCAGAGGGCCTATTTGTCATCCTCAGTTCAATTTAGCATCATCAACATCAACTTGGATACGTTACAAAGTTTTGTTTCCCCTTCTGGATTTTCTTGACATCTTCCATTGTTTTCTCTTTAGTTATATTCTCAATTTAAATAACAGACTCTAATCTACATATATATTTCTCTCCATCTAATTCCCTGCAGCATGTCCTGCAAAGCTATACATTCACATGCAACAGAAAACAGACACCTACATGACTTCCGTTTTCTGGAAGGATTGACTTTAGTTTGTGTGTTCAAATGTGGACGTGCCTGTCTTAGTTTCCCGCTCTGAATGTGTAGGCATGTTTATGTAGGGATGGTGGTGAGTCATACACTTACAGGAAGTATGCGTGTGCCTGGGCCATCTGGCATCTGAATTATTGAAGGTGTAAAATCTGCAGTTTTAAGATTTCCGACATGGTCCGGCTGTTAACCACACTTATCTCTCCCTGCCTATCAGAGAAAGGGACGCTCCTATCCAAACATCGCGGCATCTGACCTAGAAATACACTGTTAGCAACTCAGTTGTAAAGCGCGCTGCCTGCTGTGAGTAAACTAGCATTAGGACCGCACTGTACTATCAAGTCGACGTGAACACTGTACCATCGGCCTCACTGCACCACATCTAAAGAGATTCACTCCGCAATGCTACGTCACCACTATCAGAGAGAAGTTCCACAGTGTGTGTGACCCAAATACTATGCTCGCATACTGCTCCACTGCCATATATGTGACCTAGAAACGTGCATATGCCTCAACTATTCCCACATATCTGACTCAAGATATTGCTCTCAGCTATACACGTTGACCCACATCCGACCCACAAATCTGCAGCAGGCTTCATGTTAATGATAGGGATTCACTCGTGTACGATAGCTGTGCAGAAAGTTAGCAACGGAAGAGTAATGTGGCAACATTATGTTGTCATGTCTCATTCCTCAACAAAATGTTAGTCAGAATGATGATAAGGTGCCACGGTAGCTCACCTGGTGGACCGGGCTCCCCATGTACTAAAGCCTTACTCCAGCTCTCTCCCGCCTACCATCGGCTGTTCTATACTAAACGCAAAAGAAAGCCCCAAAAATTATCTTTAAAAATTGTAATTAATAAACCAGCAAACCATGAATATACAGTAAATGCACTGTACTTTTCTTTTGCACAGTGTACTTTCTGTTGTCAAGTAGTGCGTGTGAATGTGAGTCTTTCCAATGGATTTGTGTTTTGACCTTCTCTCTCTGTCCTTCAGCAGCTCAAGGATGCAGTGAGGACTGCAGGAGGGTGCCGCCACCCAAACCTAAGAGGAACCCCAACACACAGCTGAGCGTCTCCTTCGATGAGTCCTACATCAAGAGCCACGCGGGCAACGGGGTTTGCCCCTCCAGACCCCTCCACCATGTCACCTCCCCCTGCGAGCGAAACGCCTCGCCTCCGCAGAGTGATGAGAGCCCGACTGACGACTGTGAAGACGAACCTGTCTACATCGAGATGGGCGGGATCGATATCGGCCCACGGGAACCCTTGAAGAGTGAGGACGAGGAGCCGGGAGAGTCCGTGTACGAGGAGATGAAGTACCCAGCTCTGGACGATATGGAGTACCGCACCGACCCTGTGGGGTGTCGCTCCGCGTGCCCCACCCCGGCACCCTATGAACCTGAACCTCTCAGCCGCTGCTCCACCCCACGAAACATTCCGCTCTGTGACATTCCTGCACCCTTCCCCAATTTACTCACCCATCGGCCTCCGCTGCTGGTGTTCCCACCGTCGCCAGCCCAGTGCTCGCCAAACTCAGACGAGTCTCCCCTTACCCCTCTCGACGTAACCAAACTGCCCATGATGGAGAACCAGTCCTACAGCAAATCTCCAACATCCTCCAGCGAGCCACCTTCCTCTGCACACATCCGTAGGGAGCTCACTGCCACCCCGACCCTCACCGTCTCCGGCCGCTCCTCTGCGCCACCTCTGCCCTCTACCCTCTACAAATCCTCCTCCTCATCCTCCTATCAGCGCAGCCATTCCGCTTGCCCGTCGCCAGTCAGCATGGGCCGCTGTCTCACCCCTCTCAGCCTCATGCGTACGCCTCCCTTCGATGCTCCCATGCCATTCCCCGGTGGTCTGCCACGGAGTGCCTCCGCCACCCCTCACGGCAAAGGCTCGCCACCTCAAGATGGTGGGGGCCGACTCCATGGCTCCATGCAGAATGTGTCGACAGGGCGTTCACGGACACCCACCAGTCCACTGGACGAACTCACCAACCTGTTCACGACAGGCAGGAACATGCTGAAGAAAAATGCCAGTGGCAGGAAGTCTAAAGAGCCTGGAGAGAGTGAGTCATTTCACACATTTGTCTCCTCATTTTGGAACGTAGCTCAAACAAAGGGCACGAAAACATGTGCCCGTGTTTATTTGTGTCTCTTTGATCCTGGAAGTGTGTTGACAGCTTATAACTGCATCTCCTTTTTATGAATCTTACCCTGGCCTGTATGTTTCATAAGAGGGCCTAGTTAAGAGAGTTGATGTGAAAACAACCCCAGCAACATTAGAGAGGAGCTGCAAACTCTCCGAATAACAATCGGGAGAGCAGGAGTAACATCCCAGAGTGTTTATGGACGACATGGAAGGTGTCAGTGTCTAAATGCTTTGGCTGCAGTAAACTCTGGAGCGAACAAAAATAAGTAGTCTTCAGTTCCCTAATCGGTGTAATTCATCCCTGTTTTGCGTTCACATGTTTAACCCTGCCAAATTAGGAGGCTGTGCAGAGAATGCACCACTTATACAGTACCGCGCATGATGTCCATGCCACTCTGTGCAGCCCTCCATTAATCTAGGCCCAGCTAGCCAAGTCTGATACAGATCGTATGATTTAATCTAAGGGGATTAGAGACTAAAGCGGACAGCAGGTCCCTCAAACCTACTCATGGCATTAGGCCATCAGGCAGCATTACTTTTAAATATGTAAACAACATGTTTAAATACAGATAGCCATGCCACACTCAAAACTACGCCAAAATGAATGCGAGGCAAACATTATTTGCTTGTTATGACATAAGTGCACAAGTTGCTAAAAGTTCACAAAAAGATGAAGAAAAGCTAACTTTATCATATGGTCAGTCGTAAATTAATGTTCTCATTCATAATGCAACTGTTATTTTCTTTTGTTAAAATAACCATGTTAAATATTTTGAAAAGAGGGTGTTTCCAAAATGCATGAAGTATAGTGAAGTATAGTGCAGTTCATATATAGTATATTTGATGACAAATACATTTATATAGAGCATGTAACGCTTTAGAGTGAGGTTTAACATGAAATTTAACCCTTTAGTCGACATATAACTCTTCAGAGCTGAGCTATACAATGTGAAAGAATTTAAAAAATCAAATGCTGTATTGTGTATGTATTAAAGCGCATTTTGAACATAAATCATAAAACAACTACAAAGAGTCCACACATCCATCTTCACTCAACGCTCTTAGCAACTACAACATAGCAACAGTGGAAGGAGGAGAAATCCCCGTTTCTTATTTGCAGATTCCCTCCTCATGAGTAATGCAGCCAATCACAGCTCAGGCCACGACGGTCTACAACCGAGCAATAAGCAATGGGATAGCTATGGCTCTGAACTCAAATCTGCACCTGATCAGAGGATTTCAGATTCTCTTTTCTGTCCAATCAGCACATACTCTAGTCACGATTGAGCCAATCAGGGAGCTGTGGCAGCTGTGCAGATGGGGATTGTGGAAGCTGAGGCAATTTATGATGTCTTGCTATTTTGACTTCTTCCAGTTGGTGTGCATGTGCCAATTAGTGCGCATTTGTTGTTTAATCCTGTGCTTTCTGTGCAATGTCTTGATTATACTGTATTGTCGAATTACTGGCTTACATTAAGTGATGGCTAGATTGTAAATGGGTGCATTCAAGTCCCAGTAATGTCCAACCAATGAGCACTTTGACAGTATTTTGTTCTCGAGCCCCATGTGGTTGGTAAACAGTTTGCATATGCTTTCTATACATCAAGGGTGGGCTGTGCTCGCAGATCTTTTAAATTTTGAATTTCTTAATCCCGACACCTGTGTTCAACCAACACACGGGGCTACAGGACTGACAGGTTGTTTGTGTTGCTCTGTGACTGGCTGCGAGCACACACGGTGTACTGAGCATACAAACCTAGAACAATGAATGGAGGCTGATTTATTTTTCTTTTCTCTTGCTTACTGAGGAGGCAAAAGACGCAGCAACAGCTAGTCTGACCCACTTACCAACTGGTTAATCGCCACACTCCCTCTCATACACACACTAAAAAGCCATGTGACACGCATAACATGACAAGGGATGGGCGTGATAAGGGAGAATTTGACATGGTACTGTATGTTAAAGCCCATGTTAAAGCCCGTATAGAAACCATATAGAGGCACAGCCCACATGGAAATCAATCATGCACATATATTTTTATTTGTGCAGTGATGATCTATAATGTCTTTATTGAGGCTTGAATCGGTGACACACATGCAGCTCTATATTAGCATTTTTAATGCACACATACTGAAATATTATGTGTATGCTAAAGAAGAGTCAGCGCACACAATCTGGTTTGTGCAAAAAGGTTAAACACAGAGACATCCAATGTTAATGTTTTAAAATATGTTTCATATTGGTAACCATTGTTATTTTATGGTACTGTTATTATTTTGTAGATTTTGCGGGTGAGAGAAAAATACAATTAAAAAATACAATAAATTAAATTAAATTAAAAAATAAATTAAAAAATGTAATTTTAATCGATTGAACTGAAAAAAATGTAGAATAGATAATAATAGTGTTTATTAAAATATACCAAGACGAATGCAACTCTAATGCCTGTCAGCCCACATATTGACTCATCTAACTCCAAAATTTCTGCAGCTGCCTCAGTGCAGTGAGGAGTGAGTGACACCTAGAGGATATATGATGGTAGTGCAGAAACTTGAAACAGAAAAACATAATTTTCCCCCAAAATATGTAATTGACACATGCATTTAAACAATTTATTTCCAGTGCGTTATCAATTGCAGCAGAATAAGCTTGGATGGTACAATCATGTGTATATATATATCATGGTTTTTTTTTGTTTTTTTTACAGTCGAGTCCAAAAGCAAGTCTCACAGCGAGTCCAAGCGTGAGGGCAAGGAGCGCCACAGCCACGGTCACAGCAAGGAGTCCAAGCGAGACTCCAAGGAGCGCCACAGCAAAGAGTCTTCTCACCGGAGAGACAAAGACAAAGACAAAGACAGAGACAAAGACAAAGACAAAGACAAAGACAAAGACAGAGTAAAGGACAGAGACAAAGACAGAGTAAAGGACAGAGTAAAAGACAGAGACAAAGACAGAGTAAAAGACAGAGACAAAGACAGAGACAAAGATAAAGAAAGACGGAGCAGCAATGTAGAGCCCCTTCCCAACAGACGCAACAGTAAAGACCGTACTTATAGCGGTGCAGATGCGCCACCTGTTTGCAGGGATAGCAGGGACCAGGGTTGCAGCAGTGTAGAGCCCATCCCATTGATAAGAAGAGACTCCAAGGACAGAGGGCTTAGCAATGGTGATCTGATGCTAAGGAGAGATAGCAAAGATCGAGGCGGGGGACAAGGAATGGAACCTTTGGTGAGGCTGGACAGCAAAGACAGGCTGCTAGATCAGCCACCTGAGCTGTTACAAAGACAAGACAGCATGGAAAGGGCAAAAAACGGTGTAGACGGTCGACACGAAAGCAGAGAGAGACTGCTGGATCAGCCACCTGAGCTCCTACCACGACAGGATAGCAAAGAGAGAGCCAGGAACGGCGTGGACTCAAAGCATGAAAGCAGAGACAGGCCACCTGAGCTTCTCCCCCGATCAGAGGGCAAAGACAGAGCTAGAACCGGAGCAGAATTTAGGCACGACAGCAAAGACCACCGTCCTGATCTGTTACCCCAACAGGATGTCAAAGAGAGAGCAAGAAATGACGCTGAGCATAGACACGAAGGTAGAATAGACCAGCCACCAGAGATCATTCCCCGACAAGAAACATCCAGAAACAACAACTGCAAGGACAGGGTTGGCTACGGCTCTGAGTCCAAGCATGAAGGGAGAGATCGGAGCTGCCACAACGGTGGAGAACTCCCTCCTCCTCCTCTGCCCAGACAGGACAGCAAAGATCTGAGGAGAACTGGACTCGAGGTGAGACGGGACAGCAAAGACCGAAGTCCGAATGGCTCGGAGCAGCATCATTATGATGCCAAAACCACCAAGAGCCCCTCTGCGATGGAGTACAGGTGTGACAGTAAAGAACGAGGACACAGATCAGATGGCACGCCCAGACGAGATAACAGGGCCAATCACAGCACGGACCAATCAAAAGCACAAGAGAGGAACGGCAGCACAGTGTCAGGGCAGCATTCATCCACCACGACGCCCACTCACCACGGGAGATCATCAGGTAGCCCGCCATTGACCACGGGAACGGCAAATGGTGAGGGTTAAAGCATCACATTCATAGGAAAAATCCAGAATTGATCATATGTTCTTTATATGTGGGGCAAAAAGTATTGTGTGTCAGACGTGTGGTTTCTCCTCCCTTTGCAGATCTGAAAGTAGCACCTAAGTATGGCCGCTCACCTTCTATGCCCGCTAACCCCTCCCCAATGGGAACTCCACAAAGGAAAGCAGCAGAGACGCATCACAGTCAGGTATGCAGATTTGCTTGTTTTTCTTCACTTATATGTTTAACCCGTTACGGCCCCTGAAAACATATTTCCTCAGTCAGTTCCGTACTCCGAGTAATAATGGAGTCCTAGAAACAGTTCTCAATTTCACCAGACATTTCTGTAATTGCTGTTCTCACTGGCTGGGTACATTTACGAAAAAGTGATGTCCTTGTGTGCACCAATTAGGATTTAGTTAACTTTAAATCCGAATGTGATGACATGTGATGGATTGTTTGTTTATTGTCAATCAGATCTGATCAAACTACACCCACAGAGCCTCGATGAAGCAGTTTTGAAGTGTTAAACTCTCAATAAATAATATCTATAATTTTTTTTACTTTGATTGTTGCTTATTTTGTCATGAATAAATATATCATGTAATAGAGAAATACATGTTTTAGGGGTTTTAACGTGCACAACTAACTTTGAAGTCAAGCTGTACTGGCTCACTTAATGCATGGACTCTGCCCCTCAGATGCCCCAGATGCCGTGGATCTGCGGAGACACCACCATGCTGGACCAGATTGAAAGGAAGCGCACCCTCTGCATGGAGATCCGCTCCAGGCAACATCCACACCTGCAGAGATCTCTGGAGAGGCCTCCTCCTCCGGACAGGAACGAGGAGAGGCACCAGGAGCGGAGTCAGTGCAAGCAAGAAAGTGCACCTGTCCTCCCGGGCTGGGGGAAAAGCAGCGGGGCCAAAAAGATCCGTCCTCCCCCTTACCCTACACAGAAAACCGTATTCTGGGACACGGCCATCTGAGAGTAACCACACACACTTGCACCTCCCTGCCACGCAACCCC
>NW_022280045.1:4259536-4271064 GCF_004355925.1 Anarrhichthys ocellatus | reverse complement strand
CCCCCCCCCCCCCCCCCCCCCCCCCCCCCCCCCCCCCCCCCCCCCCCAGTTACCCACTCCCTCTCTCCTCTGAGCTGTGCTGATTCTTCCCAGCAACACCAGGGGCATCAGGACAGCCAATAAGAGCGCCAGGGGGATGATACTCGCTGATGTCAAAGGACAATGGCGGTTACCATAGCAATATTTCTGCTCGTTCAGGTTGTCATGTTTTCTTATCATCACTGGTGATATTTGATATTTTTCTATTTCCTGTGACTGGATTCTTGTAATATAATTAGTAGTATAGATATTTCATGAATAGATATTTTCTAAATGAGATGGGGATTAAAAAGCAGCTTAAATTATGTATAGTAGATGTAGATGCAATCTAATGGTGTTTTTTTATTTCGGCTTTGTTTCTGTTATTTTACATTTGAAAGCATAATCTATCAATACTTGTACTGTAGTAGCATAATTTTCTTATGCCCAACTGTTTCGTTCTTTTGTGCGCAAAAGCACTAAACTGAACGGACTATTCAATTCTGTCTATACAGTATATACTTTACATTTTCACTGTTGTATTGTAAGTTGAGGGGTTTAACGTCTACATGCTTTAGATCCCAGCGCCCTCCATGCCTGGTCCAGTACAGTATGTTCTAGAATGTACAACAGTTGGTCCTAGAACAGAAACAGGAAACATTTGTGTGCTTCAGTTTGTATATTACAGTAAGAAGCGGTGCAGTCACTACGTCAAAGTCTTTTGAAGCGGTCGAATCGTTTTATAGGAAAACCTACTGGCCGGCATGTTGCAGACAGAGAAAGTTTGAAACGCTGTTTTCTAGGATACACTATGAGGGTGGGTTGGGTGAGGTAGCAAATTAGATCATACATTATTAACAGTATAATTTCTAAAACCAGCCGAAGCCTGTTAAAGCGAGATAAGGGTGTGGTTGCACTTTGGACGCTTGGTTATTTGAAACAGGGTTGGTGGCAATAGCTGGCGAGTACTAGCGCCCTTACTTTGCCAGGCACACTGCGAGTACCACGACACAGTGTAAATACTTGATGCCAACGACCGGCCTGTACAATCAGCACCTGAGCTTTTAGAACATTTCTTGATTTTACCGCAGATTATAATAGCCATATGCACTTGCTTATTAAGAAATTAACTTTCAAGATTATGCTTATATATATATTTTTGAAAATGTTAAAAAAAAAAAAAAAGATAGCTGTGCCATGCAAGTTTTTAATTTATTGGCGGGGAGGTAAAGCCTCAGGAGGCTGGCTGTGTGCGACATGCAGTCATCCGCGATTCGTTGTCTCTGAAAATATTCCCAATTCAATTGGCTGGCAACCATTTTCGAGATCAAAACATTTAAGGACCTATAACATGGCAACAGCTCTACCCAGTCAAGCAGACAGGGGTTGCACAACGGCCTGCAAATCTTTGAGGCTTTGTAAAAAAAAGAATCTGCACTACCCATCATATTCCATCACATTTAATCAGACTGATTACATACATGTCCCTCCCCCCCCCGCTCTCTCCCTCTACCTCAACCTCCTTCTTACATCATCTAAATGTGTTCTCTTCAGCACATTAAAATGCAATGTCGACATTGCCAAAATAGTGTGGGTTTGACAAAAGGAGCTAGCCCTCAGAGTGCAAGTGCAGTACCCCCTCACTGGTGAGAATCAGTGCTACAGAGGTCCCTCTGTGTTGTACCTGTACGTGTGTGTGAGGGAGAGAGCTGTGTGTGTGTGTGTGTGTGTGTGTGTGTGTGTGTTTGTGTCTGTGTGCCAAGATACACTGTATGCAAGTTGAATCTTTAAAAATGATTGTTTTAAGACATTCACTTTGCCCTATCCATGATGTTGGTGGGTGGAGGTTGGAAATGTAATAATGATGATGTACAATCTTCTTGTGTGTATAAAACGTGCACTGTGAAAAGGTAGAAAGAGCACCGCACCGTCAGAGTCCTCTGTCTTATTGCACTGAGTGTTCTCTTGTTTTGCGTAATAAAAAAGAAAAGGATAAAAACAATGTTTGAGGAAAAAAGTACTGTATTCTGATTGTCACTTGGGTTCTGTTGAGAGAAATAAATAAATATGAACTTGAAACCCGCTATGGAAAACTGTATCCTGTTGAAATTTTTCATTCACTCCCATCTTGGGATTTTGGCATGTCGGCTGTTGTTTTTCCAAACTGGGGAAGCTATTGAACTCTGAATGACTCGTAGTATTGAAACTTTTTCAAAGATTTTATTTTGAGGAGTACAACTTAGATGAAAGAATGAAAGGTCTTCAAAATATTTATCCTAAATGACTAGTCTGAAAATGGATTATTACAAAATCTTCAGGTACAGCAGCAAGAGGATCAACTATGAAACATTTTCTTTAGAAATAGCACCTCATTGTAAATAATGACAGAGAAGAGACATCGTATCAGATAAAGGTAACAACATGTAAATGCAAAGACATTTTTCATCGTATATCAAATATAATCTATCTATAACTCAAAGTGGTCATCAGACTTAGATTCTGAAAACAGAATGACTTAAAAAATCATGAACTAAAAGTGACATGAGGTCCTTTATTGTTCTCTGAGGCAGACATGGCACTGACTGGCCTTGTGTCGCTGTTTGTCGGCTGCCTTGATGGTGCTGGGCCACTGGGTGACAAACTGCTCTGTCTGACTGATGGTGGTCAGCCAAAAACTGTAGAGGTTGGCAAAGTAGTGACAAGAGCCGCGCGCACCCTGGCACTCTATGAACGGGTGAGTTCGGAAATCCTTAAGGCAGCTTCCAGAAGAAGCCAGAGACTGGCCAGCACCCTCATCGCCTGCCCCTGTGTGCTGAAGAGAAGAAGTGCAGCAGGGTACACATTCATTAATGAGACATCATGTTTATTTCATACGCACACTAAAGCTTTCTATCACACCCACCAGGAGGAAAGAGTACCCCGTCCATAGACTCCTCCAGCCAGGCGGGCATGGTGGGACTGTGGGATCCTGGCTGTGAAAAGCCACTGCAGGCGAAGCCGTCTCGCACACCGCACAGCGGCTGATGTGGGAGCTAATCTCCAGGCCAACGAGGGGCATCATGGGTATGGGAGCAGTGGTGGAGAGCCAATAGGACTTGTCGTTGCGACGAGAGTAGTGACAGGCACCTTTGTTGCAGTAGGAGAATGGCATGGTGGAGAAAACAGGGAGGCAGGAGCCAGCCTGGCCTACAGGTAGAGGAGGTAAAAGAAGAGAGAGAGAGAGTAAAAGAGGAACCCTATACACCCACTAAATTTATGGACTTATGTATTAACTCAATTCCAACAACCCTTACCTAGATCTTGAGTGTGAGCCTTCTCTTGTCCCTCCAAGTAGACCAGACTGTAGCCCACCCAGAGCCGACTGCTGCCTTCAGGGCAGAGCGGAACCTGAACTGACTGGCTGTGGATTACCAAAAGGAAGCCTGACCTTAACGCCTCCCTTTGGCCTGGGTTACCTGGATCCCCGGGTGGACCTGGGATACCTGGAGGATGGAGGAGTTGAACAAGTGGGTGGCATGGGTCTAGGATCTGTTGCCTTGATTTAAAGAGCAAACATTTTATCAAGAGCTTTCTACAAAAAAACGGTGTCTTTTTTCAGGAGACAGTTATCAGTCCTGTGAGTTTATATAACTGATGTATTTAATTCGCCATCCTGCCAAAATCCTAATCCCAAATTAAGTTTGGGCTTGTTACATGACTGCGTCTGATTGTTTACCTTGAGGTCCAGCAAATCCAAGCTGACCAGCATATCCTGGGTCTCCAACAGGACCATTATGACCAGCAGGACCAGGTTTGCCGGGGAGGCCCACAAACCCTATGGGGCCCTTCTGTCCTGGAACACACAGACACAAACAAACGAGGACAAACACACACACACATACACATACACATACACATACACACACAGACAACTGAGGATGAAAACACATGACACAGATATATTCAGACACAGACATGGGAATACATGTACATATGCAGAGAATATATAAAACTATCTTGCCTTTACGTCCTGGAGTTCCAGGAGGACCCCTATCACCAGGGAATCCCACAGATCCTGGCTGACCACATGGTCCTGGGAGTCCAGGGGGAGCCATCTCTGTCCATCCATGGAAATATTCACCAGGAGCACCTTTTGCACCTGGAAAAAAAACAATGCTTTGATTACCAGATGTACTGTCATAACATAACACAACACTCAGTGGTGTTGTGTAAATGAGAATCAATTCTTAACGAAAGTGAAAGAAAAAATGTAAAGAATCTTAAGACATTTTCTATCTCATTCACCTGTGTCTCCAGCTGGGCCCGTTACTCCCTTGAGGCCCCAAGGCCCAGGGACCCCGATATGACCTTTGGGTCCCTGGTAACCTCTAGAACCAGCAGGACCTCTCTCACCTGTCAAAGTGCAACAAGATTTAGAGTGCATGCAAGTGGATGGCAACACTGTAAATACTGATGGTAGCAGTCTGGCACTGTACCTTTTGGTCCTGTAAAGCCTGGGTAGCTCTGAAATCCAGGAGGCCCTGGGAGGCCCCCATCTCCCTTATGACCTGGTAACCCTGGGAGGCCATTTGGGCCTGGGTCTCCTTTGTTTAAAATGCTGCTGCCTGGAGGGCCTGGCTCCCCGGGAGGACCTTAAAACCCAAAGCAAAATTCCAGTTGTGGACAAATAGATTTAAAAAATCCCCACAATGTTCATTCCTAAATGGGACCACACAAATACTGAGACGAACATAGACAAACTAATGAACGTAAATAGGCACATACACACAAACACACACGCACCTGGGGGTCCTGTAGGTCCTTCATATCCTTGGTCTCCGTTGGGTCCTGGCGAAGGCTTGTAGCATTCTTTGCCGGGGTTACCAGGTTCACCTGGAAAGCCTAGAAGACCTGGGAGAAGAAATACACAAGACTTATATACCTTATGGCAGAAAATATACTGCATAGAGGAATAAAACTGTAACCTCATTCAAGGAAAGGGAGTGAAAAACAAATAGATTGAATAAAAAGATAACAAAACATAACACAGTCTGAGTGACCGTTACAGAATAATGCATGTTAAGTAATCATCACTGTGTTATTCCTATTGGAGTTACTTAAAAGGGTTGTCTTCAACAGTTCCTTTCTCCCCATCATTATAGACAGATGCAGTAGATGCACTGCACTATTGGTGATAATGAATATGATACCTGTGGCACCAGGTGGGCCCCTCTGGCCCTTGGGCCCCGGAAAATTGGCTCCTGGAGGCCCATGCTGACCCTTGAGACCTTTGACTCCAGGAAAACCACCTGGTCCTGGAGGGCCAGGTATACCTGTGCCTTGAAGTAATAAATGAGTACATTTAAGTGTCAATGGTAAAATATCATAACAGATTGTGCTTTTATGAGTACTGACTAATTAACTTACTTTAATTCTTACACTTTTTTGTTAGATTAGAGTGCAGCTGACCATATATATGTACATGAACTACAAATGTACACCATCAGACAAACCAAAAAAGATATGCAAAGAAATGATTGCTTAACTAAGTTGAAAATTGTGATAAAACACTCTTCTTACCACTTGTTCCTTTTATCCCTTTTGGACCTCTAAGCCCATCCAGTCCATCCAGGCCCAGTGGTCCAGGGAGGCCTACACAGAAATCCATAGTACAACATAAGGATAATCTTGTTAGGTTATGAGCAGTCACTTCTTAGGGCCCCTTTTGACACATAATTCAAGCCAATACAAATAAACTAATAGAGACTTACAATGCCTGTACACTGACATTATGTTAGTACCTGTAGGTCCATATGGGCCCGGTGGGCCCGGGGGTCCCAGACCTCCAAAATCGCCCGGAAAACCTGGAACACCTGGACGACCCGATGGGCCACGAGGTCCAAGGAAGCCTGTAGAGATGCACAAAAAAAGAGCTCAAACCAACAACGCGCATATAGGCACAAGATGCAAAGTGCTTGATCAACATTGATGTAACATTTAAGATCTGGCTCATATTGTTTTAATAGGCTGAAGGACAAAATGAGAATTGCTGGAAACTGGAGCTGTCATTTACTGCCATTGAATGTTCTTTTATATATTTTTTTTCCCTCTGATGATTTACAACTGTGTGACATCTCACAACGAGGTGCAAGTTCTTCTTCTTCTCCTGATTCTGACTGAAAGCTATGATTCCTAAGTTCAAAGGTAAACAACAGCAGCATTCCTTAATTTTCAAATTATTGCTGCAGTACATATAGGTTGTCTTTCTAAGTCTTCACTGGAAATCACCTGGTCCTCCTTGTCTTCCTGGTTCACCGACAATCCCTCGTTGTCCAGGCTGTCCTGACCTTCCCTGGGGTCCTGGGTCCCCCGGATCTCCAGGACTCCCTCTGGGTGCTCGAGGGTAATATTTGTGGATGGAAATTAATTTCCAGTTTGACATCCACTTACAGTATTGTATGTATAGTCTTGGAAACTGACAGACGTCCTCAAGACAAGTTGAACTAAAAATGAATTTGAGTCCCTCCTCATCAGTTGAAGTCATTTCCAACTCCTAAGGTCTACTGTTCTTAACTCACCACTGGGTCCATCCTCCCCTGGCAGTCCTTTGGCTCCAGGTAGACCAGGTGTTCCATAAGACTGTCCTGGCTCACCTGGAACAGATTTGGACAGCTTTCAGTCCAACTGAATGACATGGGTATAAAACCCCGAGAGATTTTACTGGGCTTCATTGTTACATATGCATTTATTAGAACAATATAGCATATTGTGTTTGATGAACCCAACACAATTATACATGATCCAATCTGCTGTGGATTCACATCCTGTTGTATAAACGTTTTCTCTTTGTCTTCAATCATTCAATCATTATCTCTCTCTCTTTTGACTCACCCTTGGCTCCTGGAAATCCTGGTGACCCTGAGATACCGGATTGTCCCCTTGCTCCATGATCTCCCTTTAACAGACATCAACACATTCAAACTATCTAACATCACTTTTGAGACTTACATACAATTAATCATGTGTCTTGTCTCACATATATTACATAAGCAGTCTAGGACGAGCCTTAAACCTAATGCCGTTGTCCTCACAGAAGATGAGAATAATGGTGCATAATGGCTGTGCATTACAGACTGCTGGGATTATCAGAAATGATTTGCTGCTGGTACAACATGTGACACAGGTGGCAGCTATTTTCCATTCTATTTGGGTGTCTACTGGACAGACACAGACAAGCTTTCTCTAAAGTTATGAAGACAATAAATTAGATTCATTGTGTACCAGATCTCCATCATGTCCAGGATATCCCCTTGGACCAGGGAAACCTTTGATCCCTGGGTACCCAGAAGGTCCAGGTATTCCTGCCCTGCCTGGAGCACCAGTGCTGCCTTTAAACCCTGGTGTACCAGGCCATCCCTCAGGCCCCGAATCACCTGGCACTCCACTTGGGCCCTTTAAGCCTGTAGGTGACAAAACAAATAAGATATTCCTGTACTATAAATCACATCTATACTAAGTATGTGTAGTTAAGTCCCTGGGTATTAAAGATATTATCTTGTTTAAATAAGATATGTAAGTTAAGGGACAGCTTCATTGCCTGCAGGTCCTTGTTGTCCTGATTGCCCCTTCCTTCCTGGAAGTCCTGATGTGCCTTTGGTTACATTCACGATCCCTGATGGTCCTCTTAATCCTGGTGGACCATGTACACCTGGATGGACCACAGAGTTGAGATGAAATGCTCATTAACCTAAATTAAACATCATCCTCATTCATCTTTATCTAGTGCTGTAGCTGTAAATCCACTGCTGTAGCTGTATACAGGCCGTCTGTTGTACAACTACTGTGGACATCCTTGTCAAGATCTAGTATCTTATTCATGCTATATCTTTAGGTGATATATATTTTGAATGGTGGCCTTACGCCATGATTTAAGGCATTCAAATATTCTAAATATATGTTTCTCTGTATTACAACACATACAAAGGCACAGACACATTTTTTATATTTTGGTAATTTCCTGCTTGGTAAATATTTACGATTATCAAAAAAACATTATGCCATGGCGCCTGGCAAGACTGAGTATAGCTGGCGTAGTCTTGGTATGCATACAGAGACTTACCTTTATTACCGGGCTGTCCTGGGGGTCCAGTGTCACCTGGGCGACCATGAAAGCCTCTCTCTCCTTCTCTACCTCTGGGTCCTGCAGGTCCAAGACGACCTGGTAAACCTCTGGCCCCAGCACTGCCTAGGTACCCACGTTCACCTACATGAATTTAAAGGAAAAGCCTCATTTCAATCAGGACAGACTACTTTACAGATATATTGTTGATAAAATGTAGGCCAGGTTTCAGTGAAGACCTTTTTAGGAAGATTTTTCTTGGAGTGTGATGCTACTGTGTAGTTTTAAACTAACATTTTACATGATTTCACATGACAGACCAGTGGTTCACCTTTCTGTCCTGGCCAGCCATCGGTCCCAAGATCTCCTGAGGGACCAGCGGGACCTCTTGGTCCTGCTGGGCCTGGCAAACCGGGAGGGCCGGGGAAACCTTCTGGACCCCTGTGTCCATGACCAGGTAGACCTGTATCTCCCTTAACACCCTTCTGACCAGAGTAGCCTATGCAACATTATATATTTCAAATATATGTTAATGGGTACAAATTCATGAATGTAATCTGAGATTAATCTTGATATGTTTAAGGAACGTCATTTTGCTTGCTGCTGCTGTGGGCTTACCTGGTACTCCATTCTGTCCAGGGTTTCCTGGAGGTCCTGAATGGCCTGGAGGTCCACTCACGTCACACACAGTGCAGGGTGGGCCTGGGGGACCAGTGAATCCAGGGTCACCATTGTCTCCTGGCTCTCCTTTCCAACCAAGTCGTCCAGGTTGGCCTTGTACGCCTGTTATTACAAGGCAGCTATGATCAACCAATTACAACGTACAGGAAGGGATGGCAGGTACACTGCAACTTGAGTAAAGCTGGGATTTTTTCAGTGATATAGGCCACATTAGCTAACGCCTAAGTTGCTGAGTAGTTTATTTGTGTTCACTTAAATACTAATGAAACTTACCTTGAGGCCCTAGGTTTCCAGGAATTCCACGGAGTCCGCTTGTGCCCCGAGCCCCAGGGCGGCCGGGTGGGCCAGTATCACCTGGCCTGGCAGAGAGGACATCTCCTGGGTCACCCTTCCTGCCTGGAAGTCCTGGTAACCCAGGAAGGCCTGAAGGGCCATCCAGGCTACTTCCACTTGGACCAGGGTCACCTGGATCACCATTTGAACCTTGAGGACCTTTTAAAAATAAGAGAGATCTAGAGTTTAGGTGTTCAAACAGCACTCCTAACTGTATAATTGATAGTTAACTGACAAATTCCTTGCGTTGTGGATGCTTGATGATCCTTGAATCTTGGCCCACCAGTGAAAAAAGATGATATCTAAAAATATGTGTACAATTTAAATTTGACAACATCTTAGAGAGTTGTTACCTAGCAGTCCAATCCCTCCAGTTGCACTGTCATCTCCTTTCATGCCTTTCGGGCCTTGGAATCCCACAGTTCCCTGAGCACCGCCTCTTCCTGTCTCACCTGGAATCCCTACAAGCGGCCAAAGAAAACTTGACTTGCAACATGGATCGAAATTGTTTCAGGGGTCATGAATCAGGTTTATTTCATGACATGTGGCTTAGTACGGTAAGTCCAGCCAATTCTGTCATCAACTTCCAAGCGACTTTTCTCAGAACTTTAAAAAGTCGGATTAATGGACACGACACTTGGACTGGTGAATAAACAATTCTTTTTTACAGTGCCTGGATGCAGTGATGATGTTTTTTAAAGATATTGCTGTATGTGTAACACCTGTAAAACTTACCCAGTGAGCCTAGCTCTCCCTTCAGACCAGGTGATCCAATCTCATTTTCATGACAGCAGTCCTCTGTTTCACCTGGTGAGACAAATACAACATACTTTTAGCCCATGACACTGGCTTGTTGTGTGAATCTCAATTTAAGCCAGTCTCTGACCTGGAGGGCCTTGTCGTCCAGGAATTCCTGAGGGGCCAGGAAGTCCCTGATAACCTTTAGGTCCAGATTGCCCCTTAGGGCCTGGAACACCAGGACCTGGGAGGCCTAGGAGCCCTGGAAACCCTTTTGGTCCAGCAACACCAGGGTAACCTTTGGGACCAGGTAATCCTGCATATCCAGCACCCTGCAAAAAACATTACCTGATACAATAACTGCAAAACCAAAAAAGTTCCATAAATTACATATTACAGTACTTCAAATGTAAACTCTCACCGGTGTTCCATGGTCCCCTGCGGGCCCAGGGGGGCCATCCAGTCCTGGCCTACCTTCTGCTCCAGGAGGACCAGAATGTCCGGGGACTCCTTGGTTACCCTTGGCACCTTTCAACAACAAAAATAAAGTGAAGATATTAGGTAATCAATGTTTAATAACCCTTAGTATAGGCATATATAAAACGGATCTTTGTTTTCAAATTTGACAAAAAGCACAAAGACAAACAGACAAATCTTTACTTTTTGTTTTAAGCTACTGTTGTGCTGAAGAACAGACTGTGCTGAATACAGTGCACTGTGATTGCCCTACTGTGGTGTAAGGCAATCACATTATCCAAGTTTTATAACATCTATTCTCTTTGCTTGTATAATAATACTGTGTATGGTACAGGTTTGATGTTAACAGGTGCTCACCATTAACATCTACCACAAAGGAGTGACCTTTTTGACCCTTTTGTCCTTTTATACCAAGAATTCCTAGAAAGCCCTGAAAGAAAACACAAAGTCAGATAAAAAAGAAATGACGAAAAGTCACTGCTGCTAATTTTAATACATGTTTAAGAAAATTGCGGTTAACTATTAGTTAGTTAGAGTCCTGCGGTCATTACATGTGGTCCTCTTGGACCCTCGTATCCTATCAGTCCTGGGTCTCCTTTAAATCCTTGAGTTCCAGGTAACCCTGGAGGTCCTGGATAACCAACTGGACCAGGGGGGCCTTCCGTTCCCCCAGCAGACCTACATTCACATTCCCCTGGACAACCTATAGGACACACAAGATGATAACAATGTATGGCTATGAAGTAGCATATTCCTATACTGTACAACTATACATACTGCATATAAACTAAATCTGTTCCAGTGAATTCCTACAGGATGTTTCCAGAGGATGCTACAGAGAAGAACACAATTTCTGCTCGTGGGATTAACTAATGCATATGAACCATCACAGATCACCTTTAAGTCCCGTGACCCCTTGGTTTCCAGGATATCCTTTGGGTCCCATGTCACCAGGGTCTCCCGGGTAACCAGGCTCACAGTAGTAATCTGTGGATCAACATAAGTTAAGAAAACTCAGCTTGTAGTTTTGATGCATGAATTAGTGGTCTCCTTTCATCAAAAGTATTTGAGAACTCACCTCCACATCCTGACCAAGAATGCCACATATAAAGACAGACAGACAGACAGACAGACAGACACACACACACACACACACACACACACACACACACACACACACACA
>NW_022280045.1:4192651-4259526 GCF_004355925.1 Anarrhichthys ocellatus | reverse complement strand
ACACACACACACACACACACACACACACACACACACACACACACACACAAGCCAGAAGGTAAGTAAACATTCAAATGAACATGCACAAAAACATGACAAGTTTACAATCATTCGAATAATGAAATTACATTTGTGAAATTAACTGACACATAGAGGAAACTCCTTTGCGTCTAATATGAAGGAAGTAATAATATACCTGGAGGACCCTGGGGGCCTGTGACACCTTTATATCCAAGGAGTCCTTTGGTTCCCTTTAGTCCCGGAATCAGATTTTCAAAGTTGTTATACCTCCCTGGCTCTCCCTTGTAGCCCTTCGGACCGAGGAAACCTCGTGGACCAGGCAGACCCGGCTCTTCTAGGAAGGTGTGAGAGACGAAATGAAAATTCAAGCAAGGTAGGATCAAGACTGACTGGGTTTCTAGCTGTAGGTCAAATCCTGAACAGAGTGAGCGATGTACTCAGAGATATGTAATTCATAAAGACGGGCGTAACCTGAAAGTTGAAGATGGCAAACTCTGACCTGGTATTGTTAACCCTGGGGGGCCAGGAGGTCCATGCATGCCCATGAACCCAGGGTCACCATGGGGTCCAGGCATTCCAGGATACCCTCGGTCACCTTTAACACCTGACCCACACAGACATAGGAGCATGAAAAAGTCAGTAATGCTTGATTATTTTAACACAGTAATTATAGTTATTTACTAATATAACAGGAGAGTTTAAACAGTGGAGAAGTGGATTATGCTGCAGGAGTGGTTCGAGAAGGTTCTATAGTTGATACTTTTTGTGACTAACATAGTTCAAGTTGACTACAGCTTTAAACATTTCAACGCTCCAGTGGGTAAGTGTTTGATTCTCAAAACTTAGTTTCTGAATGGAGTATACTTTAAAGGGGACATATGCTCATTTTCAGGTCCATATTTGTATGTTAGGTTTCTGTGATAGGCATATGTGATAATGTTCAGAAAAACATATTATTTTGTCATACTGTCTGTCTGAATATAGCTGTATTATTCACCCTCTGTCTGCAAACGATCCCTTTCAGCACCAGTTTCTTTCAGCCCCACTCACGGAAAACCCCAGTTTGCTCTGATTAGCTTGCAAGATAAATATTGTGCGCCATTGCAAAGGCAGTTCTCAAGCCGTGGGGTTGAGATACTTGTTGAATAAAGATTTCAGATAGGCAGCCCACAAAAAGAAAGTCTTATTTCACAATTTGTGGGTTGGTTGGCACTCAAGATGTGTGTGCAGAAGCACTGACGTTTTGAATGATATGTCCCCTTTAAACACCCCCACTGGACTGTAAGGCTATTTCCAGTGGAGCGCATGTCTAAAATCTCTACAGTGATGACAACATTGTTTGGCCAATGTTCTTTAGTAACATTGGCCAAAACTGTAAGACTAAGATTGTAAACTGTTGACCTTTAGATCAAGAAATCATAATAAATGTTTATTATTAAATCATATAATCATATTTCGAATAAAGCTATGCAGCTACTGCTGTGGTCTCACCTCTGGCATCACTTCCATTGTGAAAGTTCAGGGGTCCGGGGAGACCTGCATCTCCTGGGTAACCCTGGTGGATGCAAACACAGTGACAGAAACTTTGGTCATGAATAGAAAATGACAGTGATGTTTATAATATTTCCAAAGATGAGAAGAGCGATCAGAAATGGCAGGTCTCAGCCAGTAACTGTAATTATCCCATTGAGCAACCACCAGAGGGCAGCAGATAACATATCACAAAGATGCCAGCAGCCATCTGTCCTACATGAGAGTATGGATCCAAGTCATCAATAACTAAGACCTTTTATTTTCCCTCCCAGCAGCGCTTTGCACTAACAATGGTCATCTTTTACAGACAAGTGGCTTCTGTTTGCAACTGATACAAGCTTTGTTCAAACTGTGATGCACATTATTTGATGTTTATGTAAAGCTCACCTTTGGTCCATTTCTTCCAATGAGACCTGGATATCCTTTTTCTCCAGGCAAACCCTGAAAATATATCAATAGATTGAGCATTAAAAAATTGCTGATGCATAGTAACATGTGGGGAGGCTAAGGCTTAATGTCACAGGTGTACCTCAGGGCCTAGAGGTCCATCTCTACCAGGAAATCCTGGAAGACCCTAGAGATGGAAACAATGGAGTCAATACCGTATGTCTGTCTAAAAGCATGTTCCAGTCTGAGTTAATCTACCTACCCTAACTCCAGGGAAACCAAGGATTCCTTGCTCTCCTTTTATTTGTTGGATATATGTGTCTCCTCTACCACCCTGATGAGGAAGAAAATGCAAATAAAATACCTTTCTCTTTCTCTCAGACGCACCCGTATCCTTACATACAGGATTAAACTCACGCTTATGCCCTTTGGTCCACATGGTCCAGCAAGACCTCGGTCTCCCTGAGAAGCAAGAAAGACAATCAAGAAAAATAAGACATATATTTTACTTTATACAGTTCAATGCAGTAGTTAAAAATAAGCAGTCTACATGAGAGCTTTGCCTTCACCTTGTAGCCTTTGGGTGGAAGGAAGCCTGGAGGAAATTCTATGACTTCTTCTGGTCCTTGTAGGCCAGGTGGGCCTTGCTCACCCTGCAATATGGAATTAAATAGGTGAAGATGTTTACTAGATCGGTTGTAAGCATGCTCATAAACTTTCACACAGACACATACACACAGCGCAAAAACCTCAGTGCATGGCTGTCAAAGGCCAAAGTGGATTCTTACATCGTCACCTTTAGCTCCTGCCAGTGATCCTCCGGGGTCGCCCTGCACAACAACCAAAAGATTAGTAAGGCTTTATTTTTGAGTGGATGTGTGTGTGTGTGTGTGTGTGTGTGTGTGTGTGTGTGTGTGTGTGTGCATGCACGAAAGGATTTTCTTTCAGCACTGGCAAAGATTGTGAAACAGCTGACTCACTGGTGGTCCTCTCACACCTTTAGATCCTTCCAAGCCCTAAATGGAAACATACATCCATGTTCAACATATACAAATGCAGCATTTCTTCTTGTAATGTAGATCATGAATAATAGTGGTACACTATATTGCTGCAAACTGTGCAAGTACAGTTATATAATAGTCTTAATTAAAACCTATACAAAACAAATACCTGTACACACAAAAATTAAGACTTTTCACCTGAATTCCAAGAGGGCCAGGAGGGCCAGAGTGGCCTTCTGTCCCAATGACTCCTTGTCTTCCCTGAGTTAAAAAAAAAGAAAAAAGAAACACAATCTTAAAGAAAATAAACATGAAATTGAGTCGACTTAACTAAAAGCATGGCGTATGATTTAAAATATGTAATCCTTACTTCATCTTTTAGCTTAATATTACTGAGGAATACTGCTTTACTGTCAGAATAAGAAAATAAAACGTACAGGCAGACCACGCTCTCCATCTCTACCACCATCCCCCTGTAAGATGACATGAATCAAAGTTGAGAACACTGTAAATTGCAAATAAGCATGAAACTGCTCAAACAGAAAAGGGGTTTGACATTGGTGAAGCCCAGTCCATCTGTATCTGAGTCTCTCCAGACCGGAGGAACTTACCGGAAGCCCCGGAAGGGTAGCGCCATACAAAGGTTCTCCTTTAATTCCTTTAGGTCCGTGTGATCCCTGATGAGAAGACACATTACATGTTTAGACACATTATCAATAACTTTGAATAATGTTCAGTAAGAATGTTGAACAACTAGTACTGATGTTTATTAGTCAGTTGGTTAGTCCTACGATATCAGCTTGTTGCATCTGATGAATTATGCAACTAGAGCTATTGAGGGAAAATCGCCACGATTTTATTTACACATTTTAAAAAGCTAACTGCTGTTTGGAGACCGGCCAAAAAGTCATGCCTCAAGTCTACATGTCCAACCCAGACCTCCACAAACTTAATTATCTTTGTACTATTTGAATGTCACACTACTTTACTGATTTGCCACTAAATCTGAATGCTGGCATTGGACGTGAATCTTGTACTGCAGAACTATCAAAAAAGAATAAATCTCATGTGCTTTACATTGCTACATAAGTTTTGTCGAAAGGCTAGAGAGGGACATTTGCAGGTGTCACTACTGACTGAATAACCGCGAACAGAAACATCAGAGCAGGTGCTCTACTCACCGGCGGCCCATGGAGACCATCCAAACCAGGAATACCAAAGACTCCTGGTTGACCCCTTGTCCCATTACAGCCATCCAACCCTGGGAAACCAGGCTCACCGCCTGCTCCAGGGTGGCCCTGAAGAATTTAGTACAGTTATTGTGGCGACGTATAATTGCAATGCATTAAAGGCTACAATTACGAGCTCTCTGCTAGTTGAGAATGATAAAGAAAGCATGCCTGACAGCATTCATGGCTTCAGGCCTATAGTTTATCTTTAATATTTCATAATTATATACTGGTTACGGTGAACAGCTTCAGTTTTTATTAAACACAAACACTTGAGTAGTGAAGAGGCAGCTGCATTAGGCACAAAGTAAAACCAGGCTAATCTACAGTGAGCCATGATGTGGCCACTAGAGGGCACACCAGACACACGCTTTCAAATCACTGCACCATTATTACAGTGGTGCATTTGAGCTGTGCAGGTTTTGGGAAGGTGGTGCAACCCTCCAGAGGTTTGCACACATCTACGGGATCATTTTTGAGCTGCATGTTTCTTTTTCTGATTCGTAGATGACATTTTCAACAACATTGGTTTACTTACTGGTGAGCCATCATTACCAGAAAAACCAGGAACACCAGTCTTGCCCTAAAATGTAAAAAAAAAAAAGAATATGGGCACCAATCATATATTACAGGGCTATATTGCCTTATTCACTCCCAACCCCACCTTTCTTTTTTATCACTGACATATTTACATGTACACACATTTTGTATATGTCTAATAATGTAGACTTATTATACACACACACACACACACACACACACACACACACACAACATGAACATGCACACTAACGCGGTCTCCTTTGGGCCCCTCTGGGCCATGTGATCCCTCTGCTCCCCTTCTGCCCTTCTCTCCAGGTGACCCCTCACGTGCCCATGGTCCCATTGGTCCCCGGGTGCCTTGTTGGCCTGGCTTCCCTGGAGCTCCCTACAAAGAGAAAAGTCATGTATATAAACTTCTGTTGTTGTGAGTGTCATTTTTAGGATTACGATTTTTTTTTCTCCCACTTAAGGATCAATGAGTTATCTGTGGATTGTATTTGCATCTCTATCTGCAACCACTGATTTAGGGTTGTCATTTACAACTTTGATTTAATTCTGTGGAACAATATTTGTCAAATCATGGAAACTAATCATTTCTGGTTACTAAATTACTATATATTTTTTTTTCTGCTGGTCAACTAATTTATAATTGAGACATTGAACATTCAAGGTAATTTTGGAGAAATTTAAAGTGACTATTTCTAGTAGTTTAACATCTTTTTAATGAGGAAAATAAACTACAATTCAAAATATGAACCTTACTGTGAGAGTAATTAAGGATAATGTGCCAATGCATGAGAAGAAAAAGTGAATTCATACCCGTGCACCTTTGGCAGGAAGACACTGACATACAGAGCAGTTTCTGCCTTGACATGGGCCTTCAATGTCCCCCTGAAACAACAAACAGACCGATTATTACTACATTTAAGAGAAAGAGACTGAGACTGTCTGAGGCTGCATGTGTTTCTAAGCAGAGCAGAAGACAGTAAGGGGTCAGAGCAGACATCAGATAAGGTTGTGTTATGGGCATTTCTCACATTCCAAAATATTTTACACCGTTGAGAATAAGCCTTGAGAATGAACACATTTCCCTGCGGAGACTGGACCTGGTCCTGATAAGAAAGCTTTAAACAAATCAATGTTCTCACGTTGATTTGGGTAAATAATGAGCACTATGACCTTGATGAGAAAGAAATCTCACACAGCGCTTCACGGCTCTCATAATGAACATCTTGCTGAAAAACTAGTCCACACCTCCAGATGCCAAGTATTCCCACTGCTGTGTGTGGGGAGTTTTACAGTGTCTGTCTCACAAACATTTAGTAACGTTTTCTCAAAGCTTACTAAATATTTGAATAAGTTTATGCTGGTGCAATTTAATTCAGTCACACATCTGCTGTCCGACTTTCTCTTTTAGTCCAAACATTCATGGATATCTCCTGCATCAGTCCCAAATAACATACAACCATTGACTGAGTCTTGGACAGGCCATTGAGATTCAGAGCATTAGTCAAATTTGGAACACACAGTGAGAAGTAAAAAACACTGGGATGTCTCCACTGCCACAAGACATAGCAGCTAAACAACAATTAGCTTTAAGCTACGTCCAGACCAGCTTCCAACTAGCTTATATGTCGAAAAATGTGTCAAATAAATTAAATACCAAGTGCATGCAAATGTCACCTTGTTATCATTGGCATATTGAAACACGTGACACAACAGTAAGAGACAGAGCTCTTTTCTGAGAATGTGAAGTTAAAAAAATTAAGCACATAATTGAATGTTTAATGTTTAAAAGTGAAACATTATTTTCTAAACAGGTATGTGTAGTGACATAATGTTAAAACATAAACTTACACCACCATAAGCAATTTAAATGTCTATTAGCAAATGTTATGTGGCACAGAGTTAGGAGTGGCATTTTGGGTGAAATAAAAATGGTGGAGCAACTAACGTTACTTTGGACAGATGTGAAACCTGAAAATTAAACCATTTTAAATAACAGTCACGGCTATTTCACATTTCCCACAGTTTTCAACAGGTGATAATCTGACCGGGGCACATAACGTTAACGTTACATGCAGTCTCCTCAGTTTGTCGTTATGCTGCTGAATTCGCCGTTTGTAGCTATCTAATGTTACTGTATGTTTCCACCATTGCCAAAGTATGTGGGCATGCGTATTGATGTTTTCCAACGCTTGGAGCACTTGATAGCGGCGTCTCAGCCAATCCATTTAAAACTCAATTTTAAAACTATTATATAGACACTGACCTTAAACTGTAGAATATTGCAGACAGAGTCAACCGATGTTGTGCATTAATGCATGATTATATTACTCAGTATGACTCAGTATGATAAAGGCACACCTGTTGCCAGCAGGTGTGCCTTTGCATCACTTTTCCCACATGACCCATCACCACTGGTTGTAAATGCATTTGTAGTAAAATCAATGGTGCTCCAACACAATTTTCTCCTTGCTATCTGGGGACATGTGTTTCCAGCTAATGCATGTATCTGCATCTAGATAATATTTGTAAAATCCAATGCCAATATCAATATTAATAGTATATTAATTGTTGAGCCTAACATAAAATAAACATTTCGGATTATTATTCCCTTAAATTTGTGTGTTTGTTTTAAAGAATTTTACCCTGATGTACACTGAATGGGACATTTTTCATTCGAAAAATGTGTCCTTGCTCTCTCGTGGACAAACTATGAAATAATTACATTGTCTCTAGATTATCTTAAACATACATAATTTTGGAGATTTCTATACTGTGGTTTTTTTGTTACTTACGAGCTGACATATACACCAATACAGGTATATGCAATAAGCTAACTTGGCCAATATATCTGCTGTGCCAGTTCATCAGTCTAGCTGTAGTGTACAGTCTTTGTTTACAAAAAGAACCCCAAGCAGTCCTGCACAATGCAGGGAAATGGAAGTTACTTGGGGACAAATACTATAGACAAATAGGAAGCAACACGTACAGTTTCCAGGTGCATCAAGTACATCAAGGATTTTCTTTCTGGAAAACCATTAACCAGCACTTCATTCGCATTGGGTTTGGGAGGAAAAATATATACACTTTTGT
Source organism: Anarrhichthys ocellatus (assembly GCF_004355925.1). Taxonomy (NCBI): domain Eukaryota; kingdom Metazoa; phylum Chordata; class Actinopteri; order Perciformes; family Anarhichadidae; genus Anarrhichthys; species Anarrhichthys ocellatus. The sequence goes on along the minus strand of NW_022280045.1, from coordinate 4,251,713 downwards.
TTCCTATCATCGGGTTCAGGAAAATATTTGCATTGCGTTGGTGGTTTGTTATTTTTGATAGGCCTAAACTACATTCCAGGCTACCACAGTAGCAGCAGCAGTGTTTACAAAAATGAAGTTGTAATTAAACTTTACATGATGTATTTCAATGCGCTTCAGTCCAGTACAACTTCCTCACAAAGTCATCTCAACAAAAAATAATCTTTTTTTGAATTATGTTTATGTCAGGGCTATTTCACAGCTTAGCACGTGCATATGTGTTTTAGCCAGTGTACTTTCAAAGCATGTTTTATCTATTGAGGTGCTCGTTCACTTGATAATTTAAACATAGTCTTGAAATCTCTTCGAGGGAAAAAGGTGCTCCTCTTCATTGGTCTTGTTCTTGTTCAAGTGCATATGTTGTTGCATTTTGAATTACAGTAAATGTCTGCTGTGTCTTACAATGTGTCGGATGTCTGAGTTTGAGAGGAATGCACATAGTGCATAATGGTTGTTCTCAGCATGATAGATTTGAAGGTTGTCATATTAGTGATATTATGTATAAATCTAAACGTGTGTGTTGTAATGAAGACTTATAAAGGAAAGTCTTACTGCATTGAGCTGCTGCACAAAGACGACCAGGACAAGGATCCACCTGTGAATGTAACAGTGGTAATAGATTAGCTGTGGTCTCATTTAGCCGCAGCTAATGAATCCGAATAACTGCTTCATAAACAGTGTGACAAAAACGAGACAGGATTTGTGCGCGGTGAAAGCGGAAATGCTGGCTGAACAAGAAAAAAGTCCACTTGATGAATTGTTGCACATTAGCTTGTAATGTGCTGCTCTTGTGTGCAGGAGGACTAAAACTCCACCCGTAGAGACAGAAAGTGAAAATAATGTTTTCTATGCAAACTCATGCAGGTGACAGAGTGCAAGTGTGTGCCTGTGTGTGAGCGTGTGTATGTATGTGTGTGTGTGTGTGTGTGTGTGTGAGTGTGTTTGTGCGTGAGTGTGCAGTGGAGGTCAGTTTCTACACAGCGTCTATAAACTGGAATGCAAGTATTCAGATGTGTTGAATATCTGAGTAAACAAGCAATAAGAGTGTTTGTCTTCAGGTGAAAAGATTTACAAAGTAGGGGATGTGAATGCCATCAAACTTCATGAGACATATCTCCTTGTGTTTACACTACGAGGGTTCATGACATATATATATATATATAAATATATATATATATATATATATATATATATATATATATATATATATATTCACTGCAGATGAAGGTATTAAAGACTGAGAAGGTATTAAAGACTGAGATTATTTAAAGACTGAGGTATTAAAGACTGAGATTTTGACAAAAATGTATTCGTTGTGATATTAGCAGTGTGTCTTTCGACACCAGGTCTTCTACATTTGTATAGATGTGGGTGTTGTTACGGACAACAAAAAGATAATATGCATGTGACATTGCTCTTATTGCTAATAATTCGTATTAATATTGCTACGGTGAGACTCACCTGAGCGGGCACAGAGTTACAACAGTAGCAGAGGATCCCATCTCTCATCTCATTGGTCTGCTAAACAGGTAAATATTGGCCTCAGTGCTGCCCCCTGTGGTGGATAAAAAGAAGCATGAAACACCAAAGACACCTGTGAGTGTTGGGAGAGTTGATATTATGTGATGGTTAAGTCTAACTCTCTTTGAGGTAAAATGTAGTCCATGCAATTATTCTAAAATCTAAATATTCTACTGATAAAGAAAGTAGTAGGTCCTCCCACCCAGGTTATATCCTGCATTAAAGTTAACACCTCATGTAGTCTATAGGTAGCAGTCCATCGTGCACATAAAGCAACATTCACTACTCACCCAAATTCAGAAGCTCAAATTAATCTTCATGAACGCTTCAGTGCATCATAGGCAGGATAAGCTCCGACAAGATTCAGGCTAATCTGCTGCCTCCGCATCAGGGAAAACCAAACAGAGCAACTGCCAGTGTTTGTAAGTTCTGGAGATGAGACGAGCAGAAGGATGATGGGGTTGACAGCATCAGTGAGGTTAGACCACCCCCCCTCCTCAGGACCAAGCTAAACAAGTTCTTCAGGGCTGTACTGTCCATCAAGGCACTTCAACCCAGACGGAGAGCTTCAATTTAACTGAAGCCGTGACCTAACATCACCCACAGACATTACAGCAGGGGATACGTGTAATGTGAAGGGTGGTTGCTGAGGAACACGCTGAAAAAAAGACATTTCAACACTGCCACGGTGTCTGCGGTAACTGGAGCAAGAACAGAGCCATGGGGATGTTAATGTTGGGAGTTCCTCTCATCCTGCTTGCTGTGATGCTGATGGGCACAGGGGCCAAAAATGTAAGAGATTTTCTTTTTCTTACTGACACAAAATTGTCAGGAGATCTGATTTGGATTGGCGACAGTCTGTGTATGTATGCAATATGTTATTTGTATTGTTTTTTAACAGCAGACACTGTACACTGTATGTGTGTTTCCAAGACAAATTTCCTCCGGGACAATAAAGTCTATCTGATTTGATTTTACGAACATCTCAGACTCCTATCTGGATATTGCAATGCAAACACTGAATTGTATACTATCTTTTTTCCAGTAGTGCTTTTATTTCACACTGTACACACTGGAGACACATTCCTGTAATCAATGTCCATATTAGACTGCAGAGATTTGATTAGCTGCTGAGCTACAGTGGTTTATCTGCAAACTTTTATCGGTGAGCTTTGTTCAAGAAAAACCTAGCAGTGTGTTTACCACTCAGCTTTTATCATAACTGTTTCAACTTATCCATTGCAATGCATCACACACGTTTTTTTTTTTTAGATTAATGCTGTTTAGTATAACATTACCTTTCTCTTTCTGAAGCTCTCCGAGGTCCCACACAAAAATCCACCGAATCACTGTTGATAGGAGAACAGCATCATTCTGTAACAGTATGTTCCCTGTGTGTTTCCTGTTGTGTACAATGTGAGCGCCATTCGTTCTACACAGCCTCAACTCACATATACAAGGCTGTGATCTGTTTGTAACTGTAATGTCTGTGCTTTTAACTTCAAACATCTCTTATCCAGAAGAGATGCAGGTTTTTTTTGTTGCAGTCTGTTTGTGCATTTACTTCCATTGTGTACAGTATTCACTCCACTTTGCTATGTTGGTGGGCCTTTTTATGGAAGGTCATGGAAAAAGGGGACAGGATATGGTAGTGGGGAAATAAGCAAAACAGGCCTCACAGCGCCAGAGAAGTTAGCAGAGACATTCATTTGACTATTACTGTAGCTCCACATTTTTAGTCCATTAGCTTCTCTGAGCCTTTTCCTCTGCTGATAAGCAGAAATATTTACAGCCTTTAAATTCCACTGTAAGGAGGTGTAAGCCTTTATCAGTCGTGAATTATGAGTGCTCTGAAAAATTGCTTCCATGAATCCTCCACAAATCCTCCCAAAGTAAACTCTCTTCACTGCGCAAAATAACAAATAACACGTTCTCGATCGGCACAGTGTTTGTAAAAGTTGCAGTTGATTGTGCAACACACCTGTGGGGTGCACCCTCCTGTGGGATATAGAGCCATTCAACTTGACTCCTTTTGTTACCAGTTTCCACAATATGGTTTACGGTTGATATAAATTAAATTGGTTTACAGTGGTATGGGGAAGCATGGTTTTCTTCCAAAAAAGGAGCATGACCGTAAACATTTGGGAACCACTGCTTCCTAAATGGATGCAAATTCGAATTAATTGGACACCTACACGATACATATTGAACACTGTAACAATGTCTTCTTTTTTTAGTGTGTGTGCAATGGGAAATCAAGGTGCCGCTGTGCAGGAGTGAAAGGCAGCAGGGTGAGTGGATCATCTATTGTCGTAAAATTCATCAACACTGGGGTTTACTATTAATATTTGATTTGAATATATTATCGAATCTTTTTACTTTGCATTTCCTACTGACACAGCAAAATGTCTTTTGTGAAAAGGGCCTATTGTATTTGTTACTACTACCACTTAGATACTATGATTCATTCATCATCTGTAAAGCAGATCTCACAGATTTACGCACAGTGCGACTGTCAAACCTAAAAACACCACACTGTACAGCAATTTGTCACAATCAAAACGCCTCAGGTGCAGCTGCCCGGTGCTACACTATAGTCAGATCTTGATAGATCGTAGTTGAAAAAAAGCGTTAAAAGCTTTTTTTTTTAGTGTGTCAACAATCTTTATAAGTATTTTAGCCTTTTCAAGAGAGACCAGCTGTTTCGTTTTTAATCAACCTGCAGTTAGCTGAAAGCAGAGAGCAGAACACATGAAACCTCTTTAGTCTAATGCAGCTCTACCTCAGTAATGGACTGCAAAAAATCATTTGACTGTAAAATCTGTATATTTTGAAAATACACATATAATGTGTCTATTTTCATGTGTCCAGCTAAACAACTCAAGACTACGTATTTGTAATATTTACAAAATTTGTTTGTTGACCTTCAATGGTGATTGTTTTCATTATCACTTTGTTGAAAATCACTGTCAAAAGCATCACCCACAAAGTTTTTAACAGGTCTTTCAATACAGGAACAACAATTTCAACTATATCATTAGTGTTAGCTGTTATATGTTTGTTTCCAGTAGCAATATTTGGAAACTTATGAGTAAAAAAGCTTATATTTTCAACCATGATTAGCTAAAATATACAGAAACTTATGATTTTCTCTCTCTCTCTCTCTCTCTCTCTCTCTCTCTCTCTCTCTCTCTCTCTCTCTCTCTGTCTCTCTTTCTTTCACATATACTCACAGGGAGACAAAGGTTTTCCCGGAGTTCCAGGTCCCTCAGGGATAGAGGGCCGTCGTGGATCAGATGGTCATCCTGGGCCTATTGGACCAAAGGTAGAATTCCAGCCGGGCTCTTGTAGCTCCTTCTGTATAATATTCAATCTTCCAATCTTCCAATCCAACGCTTTTGTCAGAGGGCAACCTTGACTCAAATTGCATATCGACTGTGTTGAATTACACTTTCTCCTTGTGTACCTAGACATCACTTTTAGTTTTGCTTGTACTGCATCTTACCACATCACAAAGATTAATTATAGGTTTCTGTCTTTGACAGGGCAACACTGGGCCTGATGGACTGGAGGGGCCAAAAGGCGATCCGGTAACATAACTGTGTTATCCAAGCTTGTGTCTTTTTGGGTGTATACGTATATGATCTGGTCTCAGTGTGTAAACATAACTAAATTTATGTTTACCATGGCGTCTGTCTAATATGTATATCAGGGTTCCTGCCTTCATTGAAAACCTGGAAAAGTTATGAGAAATTTTTGAAATTATGTCCATAAAAATGTGTGGGAACCCTGGTATGTGTACAGACAAAGTGCAAGCATAGGTATCCACTCTGTATCTGAGTGCCTTTTACAATGTTTACTGGTTTTGTTACTGTCATTACAGGGACCTGAGGGCAAAGAAGGGTTTGCTGGGTCTCATGGTTTACCGGTGAGGTATCTTACTCTCTCATCCATTTTCCAGTTTCACTCTGTTCGTCATCTGATTTCTGTATTGTGTAAGTGCACGTTCCCGCATATGTTTACAGATGCTTGTTACTTTTTTTTAACTTCCGCTGATTATGCTCTTACAGGGTATCCCAGGTCTTCAAGGGCCTCCAGGAGCCGCAGGGGTCCACGGCTGCAATGGAACTGATGTGAGAAAATATTTCATATGTTAGTATTTCTTTCATCTGATAGTTTTAGCTCATTTGTTAGATGCTCGCATTGCGGAGCTTTGAGCAGAGGGCTTTTCAATTACACTTTCTTCTTACACAAACATGAACCAGTTTTTGCATACTTTGAACACATTATACTTTTAGGGAGAAGAGGGACCTCCTGGTGTTCCCGGCATCCATGGCATCGATGGAAGTGCAGTAAGTTCTTTATGTTTTGTTTAATTATTTTGTGATCAGATACAGTGTTGTGATTTGTTACTCCTCTTAAGAACTTTAGTGTTTTGCTTACTGATGTACTTAAAATGAACCATCAAGGAATATGAGAACTGTTTGTTCCCTCAGCTTTATCTTTACTTTACAGGGTCCAGCTGGCCTGCCTGGACCTAAGGTAATAAAATGTATGCTGCGCCACCCACGGTCAGCTGTTTAGTACTTTGTGTATTTGGGAAGAGCGGAACTGCAGAATCATTCAGCAATTATTGCCTTTCAAGGAGTTCATTAGCAGGATCCTGATGCACCAAGAAAAACATGATGCTGCACTAGCAGGTGCCCTCTCTGCCTCCCCAAGCTCCCAGAGCTCATTTTGTCCGTAGTCCATGTGAGACCAATAAAGATTTTTCTTTCTTTTGTTCCTTCTATCAAGTCACTTTCCACTTTCATTTACAGCAAGAAATGTGTTCATTCTCAAATCTAATTTCCAGGACAAATACTTTTCATTTAGTGTTTCGAGCGTGTACATTATAGACGTACTACATCAGAAAGTACGTTTTCTTGAGAGCATTATGATCCATAAATAATCTGTAATTTTACCGTGTACATGTTAAATTTGATTTTGCACTATGAACTGGATCAAAAGTGCTTTAATTTCACCTATGGCATCACAAACAGTACTATACCGTAACTACTGTTGTATATAAAGTGTTCACAGACACCTCAATGACAGTATGCATGATGAGACAGAGTCATCTCCAATAGAGGCAGCCCCTCATTCTAATTCTGAACCCATGCATTCATGTCAAGTGCCCAGATACATAAAGATCAATCCTGCAGAGCCCAACTGTCAACTACAACTATGAAGAATTATTACATATTCCATGCAGTACTACTACATACCTGTAATCATCAAGTATTGTAACACTAAATTCAGGTTTTTTTACAACAAAATATTAAATAAACTGACTTCCTTTATTTCACAGGGTGAATCGCGGGTATCAGTGAATGCAATACCAGGCCCACCTGGGCCACCAGGGAGGGACGGACAGCCGGTAACTATTTGAAATTACATTAATATTAATGGCGTTCTGTTTCTATAATATTTTCCATCACAGTTAAAGACATTTTCCAAAAAGTAGGTATAAAAAGTAGTACTAGATTTCATTTTCTTTCTATATGTATGTGTATTTTAGGGACATCCAGGTTTCCTTGGAGAGGATGGACGACCAGGGGACCCTGGACCACAGGGCTCTGTCGTGAGTAACGTTTTTTGGGTTGCCTTGCACAGAGTACATATGGCACTCTGGAATATTTATTGTGTGATGTTTGGCATAACGGCATTCTTTATGAACAGGGGTTTCCTGGTCGTTCTGGGTATCCAGGATCAAAGGTAATGCTTTAAAAATATATATGGATGAATACTTTAGATATGTATGTATACGTGTTTGACAGCTTATACTTGTGATAATGAGTCTAAGTATTTACTGGGTGTCGCAGTGGGAAACCACAGCTGGGCTTCTTTGTTTTGTCTTCAATTATCATAGTAAGCGGTGTTCACACTACCCGGGAAAGTGGAAAACATTTCCTAGCTGTTGTTTTAGTGATTACTGCTGTTTGGCCACAGTGCTTGTTCCTTGGCACTGCAGTATTTTGGAATGTAGTGTGAACATCTACATGTGATACGACTCGTTTCACACGGTGAAAACGGTGGTGATAGGACGTAGTGTATTAGAGGAAGGGCAGTCTAAACCCATCTGTACGATTTGGTATCAACAAAGACGGTGAACGTGGGAGCCTGACCAAAACCAAACTGAGAGAAAAATGTGAGTTTCTGAGAAAGACTGAGAGAACAGGTTAGTTATATAAACAAGTTGCAACTGCTTTCCCATCCTACAGGGTCAAGAAGGCATAGGCGCTACCCCAGGACCTCGTGGACCACAGGTACTTTATTTTTCAGAAACACTGTTACGGTATCAAGGGTTCATTCACTTAAAGAGGAGAGGATGTAGCATTGTATTTATTTATCTCTCACCATTTCAATAACTCGATGATAACATTTTCATTATAACATGTGCATCATATCTTATTTATGTTTAAGGATGATCTCAATTTGCTTGATATAGGGGAGACCAGGACTACGAGGCCCACCGGGGCCACGGGGTCGGATCAAGGAGTTTTTCACTGAGAGTCTCGTGTTAAAGGTAGAGTATAAGACTGAGGTCAAATCAGCAGCATTTATATATTATATATTCCAGGGTGTGGTTTTCCAATATAGTATTGCAGCAACCTTGCACTGTCCTGAATGTGCCTATAAAGTCCGTTTGAGAAATAGCCAGTGCACTAAGCCTAATGGTGTCACACTTCACAAGCTGGAACAGTTTCCACATTTTGCAGGAGCTGTGAGAACAGCAGGCTTTTAAACTCGTATTTAGTCAAGGTTCACAGTACCGGCCAGACGGGCTAATTTCTCTTTCATGAAAATGGAAGAAATAAAAGGAAGAAAAAGTAAAAGATCTGATAGGGAGTCTGCTGATGTGGTGAATAACGTGGTGTAAGAGAAAAAGCTCCAGTGTGTCCAAAATGGAAAGACTCATTCTCGCCGCAGCATCAATGTGCTCAGTAAGTTTCATTGTCATGTTTTAATTATAGTTATTAAAATATCTTGGTCTATTCGGGATCAAAATGTTGGACGGACTGGTAGGCAACTGACGTCTTTGCAACCCATAACACAAGGTTTTTGTCTTATTCAGAGTGCAAAAGGAGACAACGGAGACATAGGAATAAAAGGATGCAAGGGTGAATCAGTAAGTTTCTACTAAATGAATGCCATTTGTGGATCTTTGATGTTTTAGATCTCCTTTTAGATGTGTGTTCTGCCTTGTTGGTGCTGTGCATTTATCTCTCGGATGTTCTCCTTTCAATCTGTTCCCAGGGAGACCCAGGTTATGGCCATTACACCAAAGGAGCAAAGGGAGACCAAGGACCGGAGGGTCCAGTAGTAAGACAACACATACTTTTTATTCCATTCCACCTCACATTTAGGCCTCCCTTTCTGATTGTGCATATGTATGAAATGTAGTGATGTCCAAAAAACAGATATTTGCTTTGTTATTCGACTGTTGCACCATATCTTTCTCTGAGAAAAGGATGACCAGCAGAGGGCAGTAATGCAGCATTAAACTCAATGGGATTTGCCCCATTGCCACACAAGAAAAGGGATAACAACAAAAAAGAAACCAGACCCTTATTCATTGTTCCTCTGTCAGTTTAATGCATTAATGAGCAACACCTGGAGGATAGACAGTCGTGTTGGGAGGCACTCAGCCAACCGGGTGTTTGCTTGTTAGCATGTAAAGTGATACGTGTTTATTTGTGATTTACGTCGCCAAGTGAATGGCTTCGTGAATAATTTAAAGTTAATTTTAGTGTGTGCAGGTGTGATCAAGAATACAAGGTTATTTTACTGTTATTGTACAATAGGGTTATGCAACGACCCATTTTGCTGCGTAAGAAAAACACTCTATAACACTATATATTATCAGTGGAGGTTCGAGGGTAAATTTAAGAGTCTCATAGCCTGAGGAAATAAGCTGCTCTGAAATCTGGTGGTACAACAGCTGATGCTTTTGTAACGCTTGCCAGATGGCACCAGGGTGAACAGGCTGTTGCTGAGGTGGGTATTGACTGTAAATATCCTTTGGGCTCTTCGCAGGTTACCTTGCACCTCGCATGGCAGCTGGATTCTCACAATGTCAGGAGATCGCTCGAGAAGCGTGGACACCTCCTAGGTGTTTCAGTTCACCAATATGCTCAGTAGATGGGTGCCAATGATGTACCGACCCGCTGTAGAGCTCTCCTCTTCTGGGCCGTGCACATCCCATAACAGTCTGTCATATTTCCAGTCAGGATGCTTCCTTCGTGAAAGTTAACAAGAACTTTGCACGGGAATTTGGCCCTCTTAAGTTCCCTTAAGGAATACAGATGTTTATGAGCTTTCTTCACCAGGATGGAGATGTGTGATGACCATGTCAGGTTGTTTGTGATGCTGATTCCCAGCAACTTAAAACTGTTCACTTGCTCCACTTCAGCTCCATTGACAGGGGCTGAGAGTCCTTGCCTTCTTTTCTCTAAAATCAACAATCAGCTTCTTAGTTTTACTGACCTTTAGCAGTAGGTTGTTGTCTGAGCACCACCATGCAAGGTTATTGATTTCGTTGTTCGTAATCCGGGCCGATGACGGTAGTATCATCTGCAAACTTTATATCAAGTAATGGCCTTAACAATTTCATCACTTATTTTGTTAAAAATATAGCTTCAGTCCAAGTTACAGTGCACAGTTTCACCACTACACCCTAGGCCCACCCAGCTACAATGAAGGCTGCTCTGAAACAAGGGGAAGGGTTGAACTATTGGGACAAAAGACAGAAGGGTACAGCTTTGCCATGCCCTGCAAATATATTGAGAGCGTCCCTAAAGGGGCCAACATGGTATCGCCACATTTTTCTCTTTTTCATTTAACATGAAGACAGCAAGGACGTCTCAGCTACAGATTCAAAACTGTCATTTTTAGAAATGATTTTATTTCTTTATTTTGAAAGCTCGTGGCATGCACCTGAACTGAGGCCCTGCTTTTAAGAGAGGGGCCCCTGCTAATCACATCGCTCCATATGTAATGAAAGAGGGGCCGCCCCCCAATCCATGACTACTGCTTTCATGACTACTGCCATGTGATGCCAACCAAAACAACACTTTTGAGGACCTAAACTATTTCTTTACAGAAAGCAGAACCTGTCTATTCCTCACTGCTGTCCTCAATTGTCCTTACAGGGAAAGGCAGGGAAGGATGGCGATCCTGGACAATCATCTAGGGTACTGTTCTACAATCATATATGTATGCAGAGTCATTATGTTATTATGTGTGTGGCTTTTGAATACAATATATTTTTCTTTAGGGATGGCCTGGCTCCAGAGGTGATCCAGGATATCCGGGGACACCAGGAGGGACGGTCAGTGATCTGTTAGTGCCAGAAACAAGCTTTTAATGGGTTGGTGTGCTTTGTATCATCATCCTTTGATTGTTTACTCCAATATTTAGGGTGAAAAGGGAGATAGGGGTCCCCATGGTCCACCTGGAGATGTGAGTTTATTTTTGATGATTTTCTACTGAGTACTCCTGAACTTTATGGTATTTTTAAGCCTGTTTCCAATGCTGTTTTTTCGGAATGAATATTCAGTAAAAGTGTGTTCTACATCACAATTAAAGCCCACTAATCTTGATGATTTCTGATTTCACTATGTGCCCCCTGTGGTGTTTGTTTATAGATATTTGGCCCTGTGACTGAGCCACTCAACGGGTACCGTGGAGATCTGGGTTTCCCAGGCTCACCTGGGCTCCCTGGTCGTCAAGGTAGATGAACATAATGCTGTGTAATAATTAGCCCATTAAAATGATCAGTACAGTGACTCTAATACAGAAATAACACAAGTTACCATGCTTTTCTCAGGTGTTGAAGGATTCCCTGGACCTGATGGACCTCCAGGTGTGTAGCGAAGAAGCTATCCTCATCCTATCTCTCTATCTCCCTATCATTCTGTACTGTATTTAAAAGTTGCAGTACAACCAACTATGACTTTTGGTTTCCCTAAATATGTTGCTTACAGTCTCTGACTTTACAATACACAGGCCATTCATCTGGGATTCATGTGCCAGGCCCTAGAGGTCCCAATGGTTTTCCAGGCCCCAAAGGGGACCCTGGGGAGCCTGGGGATAGTTATTCGGGACTCCCAGGTCCAGATGGGGATGACGGGTATCAAGGGCCTCCCGGGGATCAGGGCCCACCTGGACCTCCTGAAGACAGAAGTATGTGTAAATGTTTTCCTTCTAAAAAGTAATTTAATCTAAACTACTATTACGTCTACTACCACTGATAATACTACTTATGGTATTTCTCCCACTTTCAGTAATACCGGTAGTTATTTCAAATATCTTGATTAACTCAACAAACTTCTTGCATATGTGAGAGTACTGTATGTTTTCTGTTTAGTGAAGCTTTAATTTTTTTTACTCTTCTATTCTATAGGCTTCTACGCTGTGACTGATGGCAGTTAGTAGACAATAATGTCTACATGGGATCATTTGACATCTTTTTTTTCCTTTATGTAAAGATAAAATGCCTGCAGTTCTTTTTACAGTAATCCACCGTTATTTCATGTGTCATTTTTATGTGACAAGTGTCAGGGTTTTATGTTGAACAAATGAGTCAACATTTATCTGGCACTTCATGTTGAGAAGAAAAGCAATGCTGGGACATCATAACTAGTAGACTGATGAGTGTTGTTGATGTTTGCTTGTAGCTAACAGGATTACCAAAGGTCTCCCAGGAATGAAGGGAACAAGAGGTATGCCTGGACCCATGGGATATGATGGGTCTTTTGGAATGAAAGGTGGGAAACTAAGCATCATTCCGAATGAATTGTCACCGTTTAATTTGTTACATGTCTTCTGCCCTGCTAATTCTGTCTTGTTAATAAGCTATGCTTGGAGGCTATAATGTGCAGTTGTTGCTGTACAGCAGTACATGTAGCCCTTTGATGGACTAGAGAGAGTAGAAAAAGAAAACGTTACGCAAACATAATGTTGTGTAATATGAATTGTGCACTTTATTTTATATTTTATATTTTATTGTAAATTTTAATATGTTTCTATTTCTCGCACTGTGTTGATTGCTGATAGTTTAATGTTATTGTTTATTGTTAAATGTTACGCACCAACCGCCACGACAAATTCCTTGTAGGTGCAAACTTCCTTGGCAATAAATGGTTCTGATTCTGATTCTGATTCTAAAAATGTTCCCATGGTTATTCTTTGTTCAGGAGTGAAGGGGGAGCCCTGTTATGAGTGTATCGGATCAGGATTCCCAGGACCACCGGGTCCACAAGGCCCACCTGGCATCCCTGGTAAATACGTTCACTTCAAGAAAACACAGATTCTACCAAATCCGTCCTTCTTCTACATTCAAATGCGTTTTTAAGTTTTACTGGAAATACTGGAGAGTATGAAATGTTTAAAACTGGAGCAGACATTCTATATCTTTCTGTCGCTCAGGATATAATCAAGGACCAGGTGCTAAAGGTGATCCAGGCTTCCCAGGATCTAGTGGCTTACCTGGAAGACCAGTAAGAAAGCATGTCCTAAAAAAAGTACAGTGTAAATCGGACGCAGATGGGTTACTGCGAAGTGTCATGGGAGTAAAGTTTAAAAAGAAATATGAAAAGTCCCTAAATTAACTCTGTAAGTGGACTACTTGATTACTTTAAGCAAATTATCTAAAGAGCATTTGTAGGAATGATTCTGTCCCGAGCTTTTTAATCCGTATAAACCGTTGGTCACTGTAACCATGATCATCATAAGCCGTTTCCACTGTAGTTTGTTGTTGTTTTGCTTCGGTTTTTTACAAACACTTGTAAACAATAGTTCTTTTCTGAAGGGTCCGATTGGTCAAATGGGATTTCAAGGCCCACCAGGACAAAAGGGTGACTCATATTCGGACAACACTCCTGGTATAAATGGAGATGAAGGAGACCCGGGACAGCCTGGCAGACCTGGTGCAGATGCCCGCCCTGGGTTTCCTGGACTACCTGGTCGCAAGGGCGATCAAGGACCTCCAGGGGATTCGGTGAGAAGGTTTTGACAGACTTGAGCTTGATGTGCCATATATATTTTGCCATTTGACACATGTTTATGTTTAAAATTTCTTAAATTCTCAGACGTGTGCGTGAGCCAATCCAACAGATTATGTATTTTTAGTGGCTGTCGGAATAAGTTCTCAGTTTTCTCTCTAGTATCCTTTCCATGGTGCAGAGGGAGACCGTGGTTTCCCAGGACCACATGGGTCTTTAGGCAGACCAGGAACAGTCGGCTACCCTGGGCCAGTGGGATATGGGCCTGCTGGACTTCCGGGAAGTACAGGAGATGTTGGGGTACCTGGCCTGCCAGGACAACCTGGGATTCCTGGTAAAGAAACACATTGACCAGTATACAATTTGACAGACACTTATACATAAACACACAAGATAGAATCCTTTCTTCTCTCACTCCTTCATTGGTAGGCCAGAAAGGCGAACCTAGCCACATCCACACCATAGGACTTCCTGGACCACCTGGATTTAAAGGTCTGCCTGGTTCACCTGGAAGCCCAGGTAAGCATAGCTGTATGACTGATTGATTAACAGATGGATATATAAATGTCAGGATGAATGGGTGGATGGTCTTTAAGTTACCATACAATAGATCAATAGAGCGTGTCTCATACTTACCACCAAACATCCAGGTAATCACGGAGTACCAGGTACCCCAGGAATACCAGGTTTTCGAGGACAGAGGGGAGAAAGTGGTGAGGTGTCATTTCCTGGAAGGTCGGGGATCCCTGGACAGAAAGGTAATCCATGTGCTTTGGAGCTCAAGCCAAAAAAAGACAAGCAGATAACAAATTCAAGATTCTCAGTTCTTCTATTCTATACAATGTATTTGTGTGTGTGTGTGTGTGTGTGTGTGTGTGTGTGTGTGTGTGTGTGTGTGTGTGTGTGTGTGTGTTGGTCAGGCGACAAGGGGCAACCAGGTCTCCCAGGCTTTCCAGGGACCGGCTTGTCTGGTCGGCCAGGGTCACAAGGCATTCCTGGTCCTGCAGGACTGAAGGTCAGAGACACAAACAAAATATGCCATATATTTCGTTGACTGCATTGAACATATATAGTACAGTATTGGCCATTTATGCGAAAGCAAAGTCAAAGGTAAAAGTAAAGGTATACTGTTTTAACACTTGATTCCAGGATTTACACTGTAATACGTATGCAAATGAAAAACACAAGATACATTATATCAAAGGTACCCTGTAATGCTATCTGTCTGAATATGATGTAATTTCTGTTGTGGGAGATTAGACAGAGAGCTTGATGAGAAGATCTCTAAACAGTGAATAGGAAGCTAAAGTCTGTAGTCATATAGCTTAGAGACTTGAAATCGGGAAACAACTAGCCTGGCTCTGTCCAAAGGCAACAAAATCTGACTACCAGTATTATGTGTATTATGCATATTATTTTACCGGTAGTGTTTGTGCTAAGCTAACCGGCTCATGGCTGTAGCTCAATTTATATTTTACGGATATGAGCATGGTAAGTGTTATGGAGATGTTATGTGTTCAGTGTTACGTCTGTTATGGAGAGAATATCAGTTTGGTTTTAGAGAACAAGCAGAAAAGTGAGATTGTTTAAAAAAAGTGTCATGACTTTATTGGTTGTACGTTATATTTAGTAGGTCAGATTAAAATCCTCACTAAAGACCCACCTTTTTTTAATGAAGTAACATATTTGCAGGACATCCAAGATGTTTGGTATTTCATTTGGGTTTTTAAAATTAATTTTGTGTCTTTGTAGCACTTTTTGCTGCCATAAATGATGTATAGAGTATAATAAAAGTTCACCCCTGTTAAGGACTCTTCAACAGGAACAGACAGCTGTTTCAGTACCACAGACAGCTCCCTCTGACTTCTCTGCAGATATTAGTTTCTCTGTGTTTGACAGTAAAGTGAAAAGTCATGATAGACAAATAGCACAGCACTAGAACAATGGCATACTGCAAGCACATCGAAATGTGTCAATATGAATAAATAAATACTCAGGGTGACGGTGGGCCTGGATACCGTGGCCCCCCAGGACCCCCTGGGCCTCCAGGAGAAGACGGAACTCAGGGGCCCGTAGGAGATCCTGGGATCCTTGGCCTACCTGGGAACCCAGGAGTACATGGAAGTCCAGGTTTTCCAGGAGAAAAGGGTACAGTACTCATGAATCATATATAAATCTGCAGCCTGCAAAGAGACATAAATAGAGACATAAATACTTATGGTACTTATGGTTCAAACGCAAACACATGTGCATTCAATCATACATATTCATACAAAGACATCTATTAAGTGCTTGATTCTATGTTGTCTACGTACAGGAAGTAAAGGTTCTGTAGGCCCCCCAGGACTACCTGGTAACAAAGATTCATGTAAAGGTGATTTACCTGGGCCAGGGGGACCACAAGGACCAGATGGGTTTCCAGGACATCCAGGTCAGTGTATATTGAAGTCATGTGATGTACTTATCTGACAGCTCCAGAGGGACAAAGATTGCAGAAGGTGAAAGATAAAAAAGGACAAAATGTGGAAATGTCTCCCCCATAATTCAACACTGTCCAACAAATTTAGACAGAATAACGACTTTTCAACATCCCCTTACCGCCATATTGTCCTCTGCCTGTCTGTCTCCCCACTTCCAGGACCCGATGGCTCCCCCGGTGAGAAGGGGAACCCAGGTTTGCCAGGGTTTGGTCGTCCTGGCGTCCCCGGTGAACCTGGTGTTCTTGGGCCATCAGTGCCGGGTTCTCGTGGGCTCACTGGACAAAAAGGGATCACGGGACAAAACGGCCTGCCCGGTCAACCAGGTATACGGCATTGTGTCTCTGACAGGCTAAACGGCTTTTGAATTAATTGTTTAATACATGACAGATGTGTCTTTTTTGGTATTCCCTGCCTTAACCATATTATGTATCAGCAAACATTATATCCATTATATTGTAGAATATTGTAAGTATTTGTCGACTTATAGCTTGTTTTCACTTGCATTTCCTCAGGACTGAGAGGAGACCCTGGACCAGATGGGTTACCAGGATATGGTTCAGATGGGTTGCCTGGAACTTTAGGACCACCAGGCCAAATAGGTAAAGCACAAATGCAAACACACACACACACACACACACACACACACACCTTCACATACAAATAGATCACTGTACCATGTATCAACTACACACGTTTAACATAGATAGATAGATTAAGAAAGTTAAAAAGTCTTGCGTCAGAACTGAAACAATGGCTGGTGATTCGTTGTAATTGTATGTGAGGTGTACAGTTAAGTATGATGGAGTCAACGCCCCCATGACTGTTTCCAGGTGCCCCCGGCCCAGATGGAGCCAGGGGTTCCTGGGGTCCTCCAGGTATGAATGGCGAACCAGGTCCCAGAGGTCCTCCAGGCCTTGCATCACCACAGACAATAGACGCTTTTGGGCCCCCAGGGGACCCTGGCAATCCGGGTAAGCTTTAGTAAATGTTTCCCATTAAAATATCATTCCACAACAACTTACATTTGTTTCACAAACCATTACAACTCAAATGTTTTTGGAGATCTTTTTTTAACTCAGATTTTGGTACCTCAGGACATAACCTCTTGCAAGAGTGCATGTGACGTCATAAATGCAGTCGTTGTGAGTCTTACTGTTGTATTGTTTAGTATAGCCTATAACTCTATCTGTACTTTGTCAGGTTACCCTGGTCTATCTGGTGCCAATGGAGATACTGGAAGTATTGGACTAAAAGGGCGGAGAGGGACAGCTGGAGCACCAGGGGGTCCTGGACAAAGAGGTTTGAATTTTGTTTCACATTTGTAACTATACTATTGTGAGTATTTTGGTTCACCAAATCATCAAGTTTTGAGACTTAATTTGTGTTGTGTGCCTTTCTCTGTCCAGGTCCTGCAGGTGATCCAGGTGTTGATGGATTAGTTCTCGCAGGGGGAAGTCGAGGACCTGCTGGAGCTCCAGGAGACCCGGGAGTCAAAGGGCCTCCAGGTAAGCGCTATACACACTGATTCCTTTAATACAAATTCTGTAACCTCACAAATGAAAGTATAGTAATACTACTAAATAGCTCTACATTTGCAGATTTAGATTACCATTAAAGGGTCACAAAATAGGTGTAAAATGTATATTTTTAATAATCTAGCAGTACACAACTGCAGCTGTAGATATCAAGGTCTCTTTCATTGTATCTTACCAAAAATATATTTTTTATTTTAACCCTCACAGGCCCAAGGGGAATAAAAGGAGATCAAGGAATCTCTGGAGGGTCAGGTCTAGATGGTGCACCAGGTCCAACTGGTAACAAAGGCATTAATGGAGAGCCAAATTACAGTGGATATGGATGGCCTGGACCAGTAGGACAAAAGGTACAAATCACTGGTGTAGAAAGTCTTTGTAGAGTACAATGTCTTAAAATAAGAAAATAATAATGATTTCTCTCTCTTCTCCTCTTTGTCGCTCTTCTTGTCCTCAGGGTGAACCAGGATCAACCAATACGTATGTGATGAAGGGTCAGAAAGGGCAACCTGGTTCTTTTGGATCTTTAGGTTTACCAGGATACAGTGGAGCCAAAGGAAACCCAGGACCTGACGGACAAAATGGTTACTACTGGTCATGAAAATAAGGCAGCTCAGGATTTTTGAATGTTTTGCTCATAATCGGTTAACCTCTCACCCCTCTCCTGACCCTCACCCTGCTCTTCCAGGTCCATCAGGCTATCAAGGGCCTAAAGGTTCCGATGGACCTCCAGGAAACAAAGGACAGACAGGACCCAATGGACCGGCAGGTAAAGTGTCTTTAGAAGTACTTGATTTTAAATATTATATTAAAGAAGGAACCCTTACATTTTACTAAATCAATGAACAACACATCCCTGTGCTGCCTACAGTCTAATCTTTACTCTCATCATGTTTAAAAGGCAAGCAGCTTGCATCGGTATTGTTCACTGTTTTATTTAATTCATACTTTCTTTGAAGCTTGACCTCAGCCTTCCTTTTTTCTTTTCTGTTTGCCTCAGGTGACGCAGGCCTGCCGGGTGTCGGTAGTTATCCAGGTGCTAAAGGCAATCAGGGCCGGGATGGGATCCCTGGACCACCAGGGCAGAAAGGAGACACCAGTAAGAGGAATCCTGCATGAAAAGTGTTGCAAGGCTCTATGAGCTCATGCACATCCTGTATAATACACACCTACAATCATCATAGTCTGTATTTTATGTATGGCCCGTAGAAAAAGATGTCTTTCATGGCTACTGCCAAAACTCACCTATCCTCCATCTCTCCTCTGTAGACATTATAGGAGGGACACCTGGTAGACGTGGCGACACAGGTCAACAAGGTGAGTCTCAGGTAAATGACATCATCCTTTTCAAGACTTTTACAAAATTGTGTCAGTCATATATTTTTATACTTAGCGTGACACTGGTCTAGAAAAACCTCAGATTTATGGTCTGGGTTTTACACTCCACATGTAATGATAGTGCCCATATGATGACTGTTGTGTACATGTTTCTCATGAACACCTTCATAAAAACCTTAAAATGTTCTTAGGTTAAATGCCAAATACCCATATATAACACATGCACATCACTATTTGTATCATTGTCGTTTACACCAAATAAACAATGATAAAATGATGATCTAATACCTTAAATCTTTACAAAAATGTTGTCAATATAGAGACCAACCAAAAAACCTACATTCTTCCCTGCTGATTACTATTGTTGACATTTGTGAACATCTGTGTATTTCTACACTGTAGGTCTTCCCGGGAACCCTGGTCCCCCTGGCTTGTCTCTCACAGGGAGTCCTGGACCAATAGGAGACAGAGGATTTCCAGGTTCAACTGGGGTCTCTGGTCGGATAGGAGTACCAGGAAGGGAAGGGGCTTGTGTTCCTGGGTCAAAAGGAGACCACGGTCATCCTGGCAATCCTGGTGGCCCAGGTGAGGATGCACTGCTGGTGGATTTAAGGGTCTCACATACCTTTTTCTGGAAGTGACACAAAATCATAGCACAATATCAGGACTGAAGAGGTTATTATGCATGATAGAACTCTTCTTAGTATATTGGATGTAACCTGATATTCTGGGGTAGCCATTTTCTTCATAATACTTTTAAAAATGTCAAAAAAAAACGACCAAAATATATTTTGACATATTAGTTCCTTATTTTCTTTGCTTGGTTCTCAGTTGTCACATCTGTACTTTTCATGATAATGACACTCTCCTCCCTACTGTATATGCAGGTTATCGTGGCTTACCTGGCCTTCCAGGTCCCACAGTGCCGGGGTTAAACAGAGACAGAGGGGACCCAGGTCTTACAGGAGCCCCAGGCTATAGTGGACCACGAGGAGATCCAGGCCCTGAAGGACCACCGGTAAGTGAGCCTTACATTTATCTTTTGAAGAAAATAGTCTTTCAAAGGAGAATTAAGATTCAAGCCCAATTTTATGCATTCATATTTGTATTTTAACAAATGAGGTGTGATTTTCTTACAAACAAACATTGAAAAATGCAGTTAAAAATACACAAACTAAAAATGAGAGAAACTAAAAATGAGAGCTTCACAACAGAAGCTCAGTCTTCCAAATCTTGCTGCTCTTCTAAAAGTCTAATCTTCGACCTTTCAATGTTTCATTTGCCTCTTGAGGGTCCAAGAGGCAGACCTGGAGTCCCGGGACCAATAGGTGATTCTGGTCTACCTGGAATCCATGGGCTCCCTGGTAATCTATCATTTCAATCATAGCCTAGAGATTAGGTATTCTCTTTGAATTCTTCCCCAGACAGCAGCAGATCTGTCACCACAGAAGAGTAACAATCGTCAAAAACAATTGATGTATGTTCACACAACTGAGATGGAATACAAATTGGACAGAAAACCAAGCGGACAGAGAAAAATAAATTTCACTTTTCTTCTGTGATATCCAATCAGATGTGATTTATGCAATAGGGTGTGATGGGCAAGTTAATTCCCTTAAAATCTATTCATGACTTGTGTGTTTTAGGTGTCGAGGGAGACCCTGGATACATCCCTGGCCCTCCTGGTCTACCTGGGGTGAAAGGCTTTCCTGGACGACCTGGTGCGGCAAACGTTTGTTTTACTACTGTTAAAAATAACCAGGAATAAAACTGAGCCTTGTGATTATCTCTCAGACGTAATACACTTCTACATCTTAACAGACATCCTTTAGGACTCGCAGCAGAGATGCAATACTCTACCCATCACCGTCAGATTACCTGTCTAGCACTTGATTAACTGTTGTCCCATCTGCATTACTGGCATTAACTCCTTCTAGATCAGCCATGGCACACAGGCATTATGTATTTTGGGAAATAGCTTTGTAAATGCTCCTGCTGTTTCACTACAGGATTAAAAGGTGATCCAACATATGGCACGGTGATATATGAACCAGGATCTCCCGGCTCACCTGGTCCCTCTGGCAATCGAGGAGCCCCGGGGAACACTGGACCTTCAGGACCACCAGGCCAACCAGGTCCAAAATAATATTTCAGCTTAATCTATGCATTGATTTTTAAGATGTGCTATTTTCTATTGCTTGTTAAAACTATATCATGTCACGTCCGTGAAGCTGGTTTTCTTTCCTTGTTTTTTTTTTCTCTGTCTGAGACACCTTGACAATTGCTGAAGCAGTGTGCGATGTTTTTTTATATGTGTATATGGCTGAAGCTCATTTCCAACACCAGTCCCTCGATGGGCATTTCTTTCTGTCCCAGGTCAGTCAGGCGTCAAAGGCCAGCGTGGTTCCAGCCCAGATGGCCATCCTGGATTTACTGGACTCAAAGGAGACACAGGACAAGCAGGACTGCCAGGTGTGTGCATGTGTGTGAGTTGAAAGGTGTTTGTGTGTGCAGACCAGATGTTATGTCATGATAATAACTATAGGAATTTGCTGCGATGCCTGTCTAAAGCACATGTGACCACTGCACTGGGCATGGGAGGGATTTAGCGGAAGACCTGAACCTTGTGTCACACCCTCCTGGTGACCATATTGAAAATACACTCCTCAGTCCAACAGTGAGCGTTAGCAGTGACTAAGACTGAAGTACATCTCCCTACCCCCCACCCCCAAAAAATGTTTTTAATTAGTGTTTCCTCTGCAGGTTCAGAAGGCAGACCTGGAGACCCAGGCAACAAGGGTCATCCAGGGTTGCCAGGCAGAGGTGGTCCAGGTTATGTTGACAGTTTCCTGATCGCCAGACACAGTCAGAGCACAAGTGTCCCTGACTGCCCTCGTGGCACCAGCCTCATCTACTCTGGTTACTCCTTGCTCTTCATCAACGGAAACGAGAGAGCCCATGGTCAGGACCTTGGTAAGAGCACGGAAACCTTCCTTTTCTCAACAGAAACACTGTACAGAGTCTGCATCTTAAAAACCCGTGTCTTTGCTGTTTGCTTGAGTCATTTCGTGACCCTGTCTCTCAGGCACCATGGGAAGCTGTCTCCCCCGTTTCTCCACCATGCCCTTCCTGTTTTGTGACACGGAGAGTAACTGCCGCTATGCTTCTCGTAACGACTACTCCTACTGGCTGTCCACTGACACTCCTATGCCTACCAACATGGCCTCCATCACAGGGGATACACTGGCCTCCTACATCAGCAGGTGGGGCAGGAGCATGCACACATACACACAGTGACAGAGACATATCAATTACTTGGGGCAGTTTTAATGTGGATTTCTGTATGCATGTCTGGTTTAGGTGCTCAGTGTGTGAAACCACCTCCAACGTCATAGCCGTCCACAGCCAGACAACTCTGACACCTGAATGTCCCCGAGACTGGGAGTCATTATGGACTGGATACTCATTTGTCATGGTAAAGAAGTCTCTGTTTGTTTTTTCAACCTGGATCTTCTCAAAAGCTATTTTCCATGTAACTTGACCTTCATCCGTTCTAGCAAACGGGTGCTGGAGCAGAGGGCTCCTCCCAGCCCCTGGTTTCTCCCGGCTCATGTCTGGAAAATTTCCGCCAAGTGCCGTTCATCGAGTGTCATGGCAGGGGAACTTGTAACTACTACCCTGATTCCTATAGCTACTGGCTGGCCTCCCTGGACCCCAACAGCATGTTCAGGTAAACTCTTCCCTTCTCTGATAACAGTCGTGGATGCATGCCATGGGGCATGACGCTCTTTCGCAGTTTAAATCATATTATTCACACGGTTGGGTGTTTCATGATGACACGAACAGCTGCATATTGCAGAGACGTTTTTTTTAGCATAGTTTTTTCTTGGTTTTGCTTGTCTGTATGATAATAAAGATGCGCCAAAGAATCAAATTCCTATCCTATGTTGATTTTTTGATTTGGTTATGCTATTATACAGCTGTAATCCAAAACCCTACGCGTGATTTATAATGACATTTCTAACATTGGGCTTGTGTGTGTGTGTGTTTTGTTCTCTTCTACAGTAATCCTGTTCCTCACACAGTGAAGGGACTTTCTCTACAAAGTGTCATCAGCCGTTGTCGGGTCTGCAGGAAACCATGGCAACCAAGAGATGACAGACGCGGGGACAATTTTTAGCGTTCAGTATTTCCTTTATCGATGTAATTTTTTAGATCTGAAAATATGAGAAATGTGAGATAAAATAGTCTCGGCAGTTTGTAGTGTGTTTATCCGTTTGTTACACTGGTGTGAGTTACACATCTGTGTTCATGAGTCTTAGCTGTGAATAAAATACATTTCAAGCAAATTGCCAATCACTTTAATTGCAGGTGTTATGTAAGCTCTGATAATAGTGCATATTAAAAGTAATGACACATTTAGTGAGTCACTATATGTTATCGAGGCTGTGGTGGGCCACCTGTGTGAACTTATTCCTGTGACACACGTGGGCCTCAACACCAGCTAGTCATAGCAGTGATAAAGGTACTGCTAGTTGTTGTAGTGATACTAGTAGCAATAGCACCACTGCGCCCATTTCAGTTAGTCTTTTCTTTGAAATGTGTTGTTTTCATCCAGTTTTACTTTATATGCTTGCCAATACTTAACTTGATTTGTCAGTGACACGTTGAACACAGCTAGGCCATCTGACCATGTTCGAACCTAAAGTCTGACCATGTACTGTATGCTGTCATTGATGAAAGCACAACACCATTCTCCTATGTTGCTGTGTCCATGTGACTAAAGGTGCCTTGGATACAAACATGCACCAAATGTTATGATTTTATGCAGACGACGGCCAGGCCACTGAGAAATAATTATCCATACGGTGCTGATGTCAATGAATGACGTAAAAAATAATGAGGTCACAGATGACACACACATGTTCCTATGATACCTGGAGAGGCGGCATGTTGTAAATGTGATGCTCTCGCTTTGGAATTGTTAGGTTGTTGTGTTTTCACACGCAAATATTGAGTCATTTGTGCCTTCACTCTAAAAGCATTTATTTTCAGTTCCGGCTTGTTAAATGGTGCATGGTAAGGATTAAAGCTTATGACTCATACAGCCTGCAACTTTCTCCAGTCCATTTCTAAATGAACTGTCAGAAGGCTCCCTCTGTGGCTTCCAGACAAAAGAAAATGCACATTAAGATCTTGAGAGATACATTGTGGAATGTTTTTTCTTTTTACATCCCATCTTTCTCCTTTTGGTTTGTCAATTGCAGGAAAAGACATTAAAATAAAATATGAATGGAGAGAAATAATGACTGTTTTAATGGTACGTTAATCTGCCTGTTGATTCTAGCGGTTTGAAAGAAGCTGTGATCGAAAACAATGAAGCTAATTTGCAATCCAGAATAGCTTCATTCCTCTTCAACATCTTATTTCTCTACACTATTCACTCAGACAAGTATCAGCAGAGCACTCACTCAAGCTCACTCATCCATATCTGTCACTGGGATCAATAGATGCAAACTCCACATGCAGCTAAATGCAAAAAAAGGTACAACAGTATCCTCAAACAACAGTGTTCACAATGCTGTTGCTTTTTTGTGCACACATATTCCAACGTATCGATTGCTCAGAGTCAGAAATAACAAGCAGCCTTGTGTGCTTATGTAAGGGAGGCAGCTAACACGAGTCGCAGCTGAAGAGGAGCTGAACCCTCTTACGGGAATTAAAAAACCTGTGATGAAGTATCACACTGAGTATCACATTTATTTTTGACATTTTTGGGGCAGAATCACGACTCATTAAAAATAGAGTCCTGGCACATCTGACAAAAAAAAAGAAAAAAAAGGATAACAAGCAGCAACTCCTTGAAAGCCACCTTAAATTAAATCAGTCTTACATGGCCTGGTGCAGACAGCTGTCAGCATGGACAGAAACACTGTTGCTGTAAAGTGCTCTCGGTAGCCTTCTTAACAGGATTATTCTGCACACGACAGTGCACTTACTAATTGTTCAGGCAGCTATAGGCTTCTACACTTCTGTAATTGGGTTAGAATGGCGATATGTTGAAAGGTTGATGCGCTTCAAGGTTGTCTCCTGAGAAGGACACGTGTCCTTTTTTTCTCCACATGTGCCTCACATGGACTAGAAAACATCTGTTAGAGAGACATTACACTCACACTGGTTACTAGCTATTTATTTAGGTAAAATCCTCACACAGGAACAACCGTTAAAACGTATAATTTCCAGTCACTTGCAGCTTGGATTTTGTCCATCCACATTTGTGTGTATCTAAGTTTGTTGTCACATTTAGTTTCAAACTGAATTTACAACTTTAGAAAGTCTTTTGACCTACTTTGCTTTTACATTTATCTTTTAAAAAGAAAACTGACTTGATACACATTAAAACACGGTGACTTTAAAGGCAAGGGTTGTAAAATCTTCAGACCACGAAATGCAGCTGCTTATTTACAGTATGTGCCATTGCAAAATTATAGCCTGTGAGAGATGTTCCCTAATTTAGATGCAGTAGAACTGTTAAGTGAAACAGAGCAGAAATCTCATTAAGGGATGAACAGAACCAACTCACAAGGGTGTAAGGAATGATGAGTTGACCTTTATGGCCTCTGTATATCCCAGTGTCTCTGCGCTGGCCGTTGATTCAACTTTTACGACGCAGCAGGGTTAATGAAATCATTGTTTTCCCCCCATGTCAGCGTCATTAACGTTTTATTTTACGCAAGTGCACATTTCACTTTGCTTCCAGGGATTTGCTTTTAAATTAGAAGGCAGAGGGAATCTTTCACATTTGCAAGTTACGCCAATGGCAGCATTTATTTAGACCTCTTGTCTCACTCCTAATGACGGCTGTAAATTACATGGTACACGCTTCAATGCATTTGATGGGGGAAAAACACAAATTTGAGGATGATCCGTAAACAACCTGCTCACTCCTCCTCCTTTATTGGGCCTAGGTACTACTTTAAAAGGAGACATGTCTCTGTGCCAGTGAGATCAGCGGTGGATGTGGTGGTGTCTTGCCAAGAAGAATTATCTCAACAAGAAGCATACAAGCAAGATATCCCAAAGAAGGATGGCCCACATCTTATGCATCTTTGCACTTTTGTGTTTTGCATTGTGTGTTGCGGAAGCTACAGAGACTGAGCTGGGATTTAAAGACTTCCAACTTCAGCAAGACTCATTGCCGTGGCTCGACAAATTACAAGACAAACAAGTAAGATGTTTTTATTTTTTCTTAATGCCCTACTCCATAATGTCCTTAGTACTACACAACACCATCCTTCCTCTCAACGGTTGAAACGAGGCCGCAAGTCCCATCTATGATCACACTGCAGGCATCAGGGTGTCCTGTCTACTATTTGTTATATATATAAAACTTGTCTGTACTTGTGCACACACATTTGATTTATTCGGATCTTTTAAAAGGATCATTTTATCCCCAGTGAGTCATTGTGGATGCTGCCAGAGCTACCTGTCTGATTACTGTCATTTTATTATCCTCAGAGCTGCAGCTCCATGAAATTGCAGATTAGAGATTAGAGTACTAACACATGTTTGCATTTCCCTTTCTGGCCGTGAGCAATAAATGCAAAAGTTCTGTAGTATTCAATAAACTGATGTACATTTTGGTAGAAATTCCCATTTCCCTGAAGTACAAACATGGTGAAGAAAGAAATGTAAGAGCCTGTGAGTGTTCAGTATCCTTTAAGTCAATATTTTCCTCCCTAGGAATCAACAAAGAAACTGAACTTGATGGAATGGCTTTATAAACTCTCCGAATTTGAAGATGGAAATATCCCCAAAGGACCCACGGACACGGAGAAACGGGAGAAGAATCGACGTGGACCGGGCACGATGTCTCGCAGAGTTGGCTGCAGAGTCTTCTTCTGGAAAGCCTGGACTACCTGCTAACTTCCATCAAAACAATCAAATGGATTTTTCTCTCCACTCACTCTTTTTATGGCTTTTTAATGTGTAGTTTTCTCTTGACATCCTACTTGATTTATTACTGCTTTAACCCTCATCTTGCATCATGATGAAGACATATTCCTTAAGTGCTCTGTCTGTGTTCATTTGACCCAATATGCAAATGAACTGTAACTTTTCTGAAAAAAAACAAAAAAGTCCCGCAGATTACATTGATTACATAACTAATAACATTTTGAGAAGAAATGAGCAAGTCCCATACAACCATTCCACTGCATTACGTCTTCAGATTACAAGAGCTTCATATGCTTCATGCTCACATGAATGTTCTATGCTGATAGCTTATCAAATACATAACATTATGGCAGCTTTAATTAGCTTCCGCCTCAAATCAATCTGCCTGTGTCTATAAAGCATGGGGGGACACTATTGTGCGGATGTATCTGTTCACTGCATACACAGCTTTCACTTCATTTAATAAACCTATAGCAGCCATAAAGCCTGCATTCTTGGTGCCACTTCACCAAAGCAATTAGAAAGACAGCTTCTCCACACAAATCTTGAGTCCTGTCTTTTTAACATTCTGCCAGCTCACTTGAAATAAAATTCTGTCAGTCATGATTTAATTTCGCCGTTCTCAGTAAACTTTACACAATTGAATGTGCTGTAGCTCCACATATTGGCTGTTTCTGCCTCAGCAACATTCAATCTGTTTAAAAGCACTTCAGCGACTTCTCCTTTTTGTAGTTAGTTGAACAATCCTTGACCCTCTTACTCCTGCGTGCCAGTATTATTTACAGTACAGCTGACAGTCCTGAAGTGGCCACTGAATATTTAATGATTGGTAAATGAACAGTTACTGAGGGAAAGCTCTTGCAGAACCCTACCAAAGTTTTTTTTTTTAAACCTGCAGAGAGCTGAACAACTATACTGTACTTTCTTGATGACCAACTGTGCTCCACTCACCTGTAGACATGAGTGTCGTATTTGCCAGTGCATCTGTTACATTTCAAATCAATCAGGATCCCCCACATGCATTCATTCATCACACATCAAAGTACTTCTGCCTACATGGGCCCCCTCTTTGCTGGCAGGTTCCTCTGCCACATTATGTTCACTCCAGCAGAGGAAGCTGTTCTTCTCTCTGTGAAATCCAGAGACTTAAAATGTCATAAATGTCTGCATGTGTGTTTGATGTTCCCAGTGATCTTCACGGTAGGCCAGCAGAGCAATAAACCCCTAGCTTTACAGACATCCATTCATCCTCTCTGTCTTTGATGTTCCTTCAACTGTTATGCCAATGATCGTAGAAACCCGTTCCCCTATGTAAGTGCGCTGTACCTTTGGCATGCAATCTGACAGAGACAAAATATCCTGTGTGTGTGGCATTTGTGCATGCATCTGCATCAGTGTGCAACTCGTATATTGTATTTGCATATCTCCTGATACACTCCTGTGTGTGCATAAAATATGTCTAATAAAACATCCCACATCAACGCACTGATGAGCATGCATTTAATTAAGTAGCTATGCAGCATCGTATATCCTAAAAGCCTATCTGTTCAAAATGCATCGATCTCCACCATGTGTGTATTACACATGTAGAAATGCGAGGTGAATTTGGTGAGGATTACATGGTGTGCAGAAGAAAAAAAAAGAAATGTATCAAATTGGATAGAGAGGTGGAGAGGGAATAGAGATTAGGACTGTGAGAAAGCAGAGGAAGGGAGGGAAAGAGAGGTGCAAAGAGGATGAGCGAGGGGATGAGAGACATTATTATTAAAGTAGCAGTGTTGGAGCATAACTGCAGTCAAAGCTTGGCTTAGTATCCTTTCTGTCCCTGGGCTATTGGGATTCAACGGAACAGCCCCCCCCCCCCCACCCCCCCCAGTAACAGGAACCACTGCCAGCACATTAACATGCTCATACTGCAGTGTGAGAGAGTACAAAATACCAAGTGTGTGTGGGTGAGTGGCTGGGCCAGTGGATTTGCAGTGTGTGTGTGTGTGGGCTTCTGTGTGCACGTATACTTCTATGTGTCTTGCGTCTCTTAAGTATCAGTGAGCATGTTCACCTGCCTTATATTCCTCGCAGTATTCATCTGCAAACAGGAGGCGCCGACGGCAGGAAATCAATCACAGAGTAATGAGAGGCATCTTCCGGAAGTTAACGCTTTAGAACCAATTATCCAGTACCTTTGCCAACTCCGAGCAGTTGATTTGAATGTGAAAGACAGATTACAAAAAAAAAAAAAACACAGAACCAGCTAGATCAAAGGAGCATCACTGAGCCTTGATTGAACAGAGACCAATTATTTTTAATGAGAAGAAGCGAACGCCCCACTTCTGAGGAGGAGTTCCCTCATTCTCTCACTGAGAGGATGAGAAAAGAGAAACTAGCAGAGTCCCAGTGGCACAGGCCCATGTCAAAACAACAGGATGAAAAGAGGTAAGGCAGGGAGCGAGGAACGATGCCTGGGATACAAGATCAAGAATATTTTTACTCTGTGTGCCCATGAGTCTGCAAAAGACAAACAAAGGCATGTACAGGTCTGTAGGAATAACTGTACAGGCCATAAATAGAAGACGGTGTTTTCGACCCAGCAGAGAAGTTAACGCACGTTAACACAGATGGTTTGAGAGAAAAGAGGAGAGAATGAAATGATGGGGTGCCATGGGAGGAGAATTTGGAAAATACACCGGTTGCTATGTAACAAGTGAAGAAATCGTTTAGTGCAGTTTGAATCAACCAACTCTTTTGTCTGTTAAATGCACAATTTAGATAGATAAAAGCATCAAACCGATTTATTTCAGGTGCACAGTGTGTCCACACTATACAACCTGCTGGGATAAATACAAACCTGATATTCTGACCTGAGGGAGGAAGAAGCAGTTGAAATAGGTCTAGTTCATCCTCTGGGGTCTGGAATGATTGAAGATGCTAAGTAAAGTTCATTTATGCAAAGCATGTCTGTCAGTTGGTCCGCCACCTTGCTGTAGACCCATTATATATATCGATCCACTAATGAATGGAGTGCCATGAAATCTGGTTGAGAATGTCATGACCCCCTCAGTAGGACTTGTAATGGTGATCCATCACCATCACGTCCAGAGAGGTGACCCACTGCACTCCGCTGTTATTGTGTTAAAGATGAATGTCGAATGTGTACTTTCACTGGTCGAGCGTCACGTTGTGACATGTCTCATGGTTTGGATATTAAAAAAACAACTTTAATCACTGATTTAATGCACCACCGGGCGCTCCCAGTGACCCAAGTCAAACACACACGCTGGCCAGGTGCATGCTGGCTCCTGGGTCGCGCTAAACTGCTCGTCTCTGTGTTGAATGACTTGGAGATGCTTTATTCTGCAGTTGTTATGTTTTTTCAACCGCCGTGGTGTAGGTGCTGTTGTTTTTGGACATTTATGTGTAATTGTTTATCCTCTTGGTGGTTGTCTAATTGAAAATACGTTGTATTGGCTGCAAATGTCTACATCAATAGAAAACATAATGTATTGTTGTTTTGCACACACTGGGGTGTGGGTGGTGTTCTTCCTTGTGCAACTTCTACCTTGACATCATGATGGACCTTATTTTGTGGTGTTTTAAATTTTGTGTAAAAAGTTCTATTTATATTACATTTTAAGCAATCCTACTTTTTACTTTTCTTAATACTGTAATAACTTTGCTGCCAATTATCAAATCCTAGCATGCTGCTATGCTGAGATGTGTCCGTAACATTAAGTGCAGCTGGCTACAGACTCTTCTTGTAGTGATTGAGATAACACATCATGGATCAAAATGTTGGGGACCATTTAGACCTAAAGGTGTGTTGGACAGAAAGATTGACGGACATGACCACCCTGCAGACATTTTATTTATAAACTGTATATCAACTGTGTGACAGCATAAAAACTGTGCAAATGTTTAAAAAAAACATCGGCCAACATATCAATGTCGGATCAGCTGAATTACTAAGAGAGGACATCGAACACTACAATACAAAATTGCCACTGTGAATAGTTTGCACTAAATAGGGCTATCAAATATAATATTGATTATATTCCAATACCCATGCATCAAAGTCCCACCAACTATTGTCTTAAGCTTTATAAGATGTTAACATATTTCATATCTAATTGTGTGTGTGTTGTGTAAAGAAATTTTCCAACCAAAACCATCAAACTGTTCCCTCAACGTTTAGTTTCTTGGGTTATCCCGTAGAACCCGTTTGCTGTGTGAAGCTTTGGGTCTTGGACAGTTTGTTGACTAAAATGATGGCTGTCTTTGAAATCAAAGTTATGCTGTATAACATATGAAAAATGTGTATTGTCAACCTCAGCCTCACAGAGATTATTTGAAGGTTGCTATAGGGCAGATTCACTATTTCATTATGCTGATTCAATTGTTAATCATTTAAATAATACATGTGAGTAAAGATATAGCCTACTTCAAAACAATGATATCATGGTAATTAAGGTACATTTGAGTAGATTTTAATACAACCAAGGTTTCCCTCTTTTACACTGGAGAAAGGAGGGAAGTTGGGGGAGGAGGTGGATGTGAGAGGAGTAACGGAGCCAGCAGCCAGAGCTGAGGCTCTGAGACGAGAGTGCGGAGCGGCATTCAAGCTGTTTGCATCCCTTGACCTCCGTATGTGTGTCTGAACAGATGACCCTGTTTAGACTGCCAACTCCCATGGGCGTCTGAACAGCTGACTGTGACTTTTTTCTGCCCTCAGTGGAGGCAGTGAACAAGACGGCATATTGATTGCAATAAGACGTGATCTCATTTTTACTCAGTGTTTGGAGGGGGGGGGTACTCTCATTTGAATAGCAATAAAATGCTGTGGAATTTCTTTCCTTTTAGTCATCTAGTAGTACAAAAATAACACTTGTAAAACTTAGTCTCAGCTGTACTTAGTGTGACATTGTGAGCAGGATGTCATGATGCTAATGTTAGCATTTAGCTCAAAGCACCCTGCTGTGCCCAAGTCTCACAGACCTGCCCGCTTGCATGGGTTTGGACTTGTATTCAATTATGTGTTGGAGCTTTATTTGAAGTGAGGAGTAGACTACTGTGACGTAAAGATGAACCAACACTGCAGGAGATCAATTGCAATCGAGATTGGAATGGCAAGAAGTGTGCATGTGAGAAAACATGTCCTGCCCCCCTTTGCTGCAGCCATCATGCAGGAGAGAAGACAAGCTACATCCTGAAAGTCAGGGGAGCCTTCATCATCCTCCTCCTCCTCCTCCTCATTCTCCTTGCAGACAGCGCGGAAAGGTCTGTTTCCATGACAACCGCAGAATTAAGGGCGAAGGAGCGCCATCCCAAAATGACACTTTGGATTTAGGGGCTAGTGAGAAGATAAATCACGGCCGGTGAATTAATGGAAGGAGCGGATTGGATTTAACAACCCCACGTTGATGGGTTTAGTCTGCTGATCCTGCTGCTGCTCTTGTTGGTGCAATGAGTGACATTATTTAAATAAAAAATAAAAAACACACAAACAACAGCTGTCAGTCACAATCAACAACACATTGACTCAATCTTATCGGTGAAAGTTTTTGATAACATAGTCTTTATTCTTAAACAATCACTAACTTCATTCTGATTTTTATTATCAATGCATATTTTTTTTTATTTCATCTCACAATTCATAATGCATATATGGGCGTGTTCCAATGCAGTGAAATCATCTGCAAACATAAAAACAATAAATTCTACTCAATATTACAAACAACCAAAGCCTTTGGTCGCCCTTTCATAAATCAATAAACCTCCTGTAAAGTGCTCTCCTTTACCGCTCGCTTACATCAGCTGTTTATTTTTTTTACCTCTTTGCTTTATTCGTCCCTTTTCTCAAATCCTCTCATTCTGCCGTCAACAGTTGACATCGGGTACATCCAATTTCATGCATTGCTTTTTAAGTCCCACATGTATGTCATTTGCACCAATATAAACCTCTATAAAAAGATACTTTCGTATGCTGGTCTTGCCTGTTGACTTTCAGTCTCTCGTCTAATATACTGTATGCATCACTGTTAGGTATACGTGCTGTGGAAGTTGAACTAATCTACCGGTACTTGCACCAGCTATGGACCCAGGCACATGGTAGAACACCAGATCTATGATATCTCTGCAGTTTTGCTCTGTGCAACTGAATGTGTGCTATTTACTGTACATACCACCAAATTAGCATACAATATCCAGCCAGACAATAGCAGAGATTGGAAACTCTCTTGCATCAAAATGTTGCATAAAAATGTTTTGGACTTAATACTCCCCGAATTTGAAACAATCTTTTTATTAGCTCTCGCCTTCGAAATCGAAACCAAGCTTACTTCACCCCTTGCAGTCATGCAATGTTCATGCTCATCTCGGCTCCTGAAATCCCCTTTTCCCGACCTCCCTCGGCTAAGCTTAGCCGTACACTACTTTTTTAATGATAAAAACACCATCGACCCTGTCCTGACCTCCTTGAACACCACACCGGTGGCCAGGCTTTGTGCAACGGGTGCTGGACAACGAGCGGCCAGTCTTTATGTCTGGCCCCCTTCGTGGAACAATTGTAGGACTTCCTGAGTTAGACAAACTAATTGGGGATTAGGAATGAGCTATGTAGCATACGCGGCGTATGTACCATTCAAATCACCTTGATTATACAGCCCTGTCAGCATGTTGATTTATGAAAGAGAAGCTTCCCTCCACAATGCAGCAAATGCCTCATTTCATGGGTCACAAAACCAGGGGGGGGGTGGAGAGTTTATGGGTTACCATGTGAGGGAAAACAAACGGGGAGATAGTCTCACCGGCATTAGTAGAACGTCCTCCCCTAAACCTGGCTAAGTCCAGACGAACTGGTTCCTCAATGAGACATTCTTCCATTGTGATGGTCTTAATGATTGCGACCTTATATTGAAAACATCAACGAGTCAGGTCAGAGGGTTATTAAACAGTCGGGCACCCTGTCCACCACTTTTGAGAAATCTTGAATACTTTCACAATAAAACTTAACATAAATAGTCTTAGAAACTATACTCAACACATATTCCTCGTCGTCGCCGCGCCTGCCAAAACAACTTTCTCTTGCTTGGAAAGAAACAGCAGCAGTCTTTTATCCATATAGTTCAAAGGCATGTATACTGTTATATGGTTATATTTGTAGCCGAGCTAAACAGCAGAGAGAGGGGTCTGTGTTTCTTGAGGTGTAAATGTGAAGTGACCGGTTTCTTTTGGCCATGGCTCATATTGCTGATGCTGGTCATTATCGTCCCCTTGGCTTTTGGTGAGAATACTTTTCCTTACCACTTTTTGACGTCTCTTTACTTAGAACCTAATAATCCTTGCAAATGTTAAAGAGTATATTGAAGTGATATCAAAACAGTTTTCCTTGACTTAGACTTTTACCTACTCGTCCAAATTTCTTTGTCAGTCTTCTCTACTGACGGACACACCTAACCACAGGGATGTGCTGTCAGCCTGTTTTTTACTATAATTTGGAGACACACTCGACTGCTATCTATTCTATTGCTTGAATCAGTCTTGTCCCGTCATTGGCGAACAGTATAGGGGCGTTCCTGTTAGAGTACTTGAAACAACCCTATCTGTCCTATTAGTCCCACTTACAGTACACACCTGAGTAAATTACATCCCACCCAAAGCACTCTGTTTCCATTGGAGTCCAACACAGAGAACTATCAAATACATTCAGTCTTACCCTCACACAAGAGCAGTTAGTGCGACAGTGCATTCAAGATCAAACTATGAGAGAGAGAAAATAACAGCAATTGAACAAATACAACAACACTTTCTCTCGTTTCAAAATGAAAATAAATCCAGAATAATGATGATAGTAATTAGAATAAGATACAACAGATTAGTAATGATGAGGATGTTATAGTTACTACTGATGACAATAACACAATAAAGCATATGAGAGTGCAATAGCATTTAGAAAAGAAACCAATGTATGAAAATTTGAACATGTATTAAAGCTTGTTTTTCACAGCATAAATTGGAAATGATATATATTTGTATTTGTGTGAAGAGAGACCACCATTCCTTTGTTTGTTTATCACAGCTTTTTCTCTTTTTTTTTGCATAAAATGTTGGTCACGTCCTGATTGAAAATGTTTTTTTCTTTTAATATATATATCCTCTGGTTTGATATTAATTCATCTAAAAGGTTTTCACAGGCAAGAGTTCAGTTCTGTTTTTGTTGTCTTGGGTGTACGGTAATAGCTCCTCGTCGACGCAACACCCTGTTTTTTTTGCAGAGGGAATGGTGGTGCATATTCTTTTTTTTTGGGGGGGGGGGGGTGGTGTTGAGTTTTCCTATGGCCCCTCCCCCTGAGTCAGGATGAGGCCACTCCCCCTGCTGGAAGCCCCTCCCCCCGCTGCTATGTGGAGTCCTGATTGACAGCTTTTCCTCCATTCATGGTGGGAGTCCCTGAGCTCTTCCTGGAGCGGTGCTTGTCCTCAATCTCATGCATTGATGGCTCCCTGTACATACAAACTGTTGTGGAGATGTAAAGAGAGGAGAGGTGGAGGAGGAGACGACAGGACAAAGAGAGGAGGAGCTCAAAAAGGAGACAATGGAGAGCAGATTGAAGAGATGGATGTGGAGATAGAGACAAGGTCAGGTGTGAGGCTGGAGGGACACTTACCAGGCAGGGAATTAGGGCCATGTAAGCACTTTTTGTCCCATTGCTCAACAAGTTTTAATGAGATCAAACTCTGCTCTCACGAGAAAAACATTAGAGGTGATATTTAAAAATAAACCCACATCTGCTAAAGAAATGCACAAAATGAATGAATCTTGAGTCTGACTGTCAAAACAATAGATTTAAGTTAGATGAGAGGATCAATACCACTCTCTACAGTTGCAGCTAGCAGCCAACATGCTTAGCTTAGCATAAAGAGTGGCGACGGGGAAACTTGCATGGCATTAACAGGTGAAGAATTCCACCCACCAACTTGAAACTTCAATTATTTCTAATGGCAGGGGGCGACTCCTCTGGTTGCAAAAATAATTCTGATTGAATAGAAGTCTATGAGAAAATAATGCTACTCTTCACTTGATTTAGTACCTCAGTAAACATTGTAAACATGAGTTTATGGTCTCAATCGCTATATTTTCAAGTTGTCTTCATTACAGCATGGTGTTCATTTAGGAAATCATGGTCCCATTTAGAGTAAAATGCCAATTCAAGACTTAAAAACCGTAGTCCACAAACCAATGGCTGACGTCATGGTGACTACGTCCACTTCTTATTCACAGTCTGTGGTTGTATTATCATACTTAGCATACAGACATGAGTGGCGTCTATATTATTTCATCTAACTTTCAGCAAGAAACTGAATAAGCTAATTTCCTAAACCTATTTAAAAATGTCAAAGCATATTAACTTCAAATGTGAACACTTGAAATGACTGCCAACCCTGAACTATAAATCTGTCCTATCTTCAGAGCACTCACTTCAATAATGGAACTTTTAGAGAATTAAAACTAGGAAGGTAATCGATCACAGTACTGTCATAGCAAGATCATTTGTTTAATAAAAAAAAACCTCCTTGTTGCTAATATATTATCTGAAACAAGATAATTGTCTGCTAAAGCAAAACATTTTAAATTTAAGACATACACATATATATTTTGCCTTTGGTTAACCCTAACCCTAACCCTTAACCACTGTGACCACTGCAAAATGTTAATTGTGCTGGAATAAAGACCATAATAATTTTCATAACACATGTCATGTAATTGGGTAGAATATCTGAAATAGTGCACCCAATTTATTGTAATCTGGAAGTACACGCATAACCACAAAAAGAAACAAACCAAACATAAAAAAGACCGCTTCTCGTACCTTCGATGGGCCTGGGCACAAAGTGTGACGAGGGCTTAGTCTTCTTGACCCGGTTGCCCTTCATGACTTGTCCCTCCTTGGTGAGGCCGAGGAACCAGGCCCGGCCCGACTCCTGCTGCCGGTACACAGTGGACGAGTAGATCACATAGTAGTTCTCGAAAACGGACTCCTTGAACTTGCACTCAGGTGTGAACATCTCCTGCAAAAACAAAAAAAGAGAGACTGAAGGATACAGATAGCACACGGTACATATCAATCAATGCATACACAAACACAAAATTCATTTTTTTTGTATCCACAT
Organism: Anarrhichthys ocellatus; assembly: GCF_004355925.1. Taxonomy (NCBI): domain Eukaryota; kingdom Metazoa; phylum Chordata; class Actinopteri; order Perciformes; family Anarhichadidae; genus Anarrhichthys; species Anarrhichthys ocellatus. The sequence continues at coordinate 4,214,639 of NW_022280045.1, read as the reverse complement.
GAATACAGACATAACCAGCAACACAACAGAAGGATGATTTTGATGAAGTCCCATTTCAGGGGGAAAAAAAAGGAAAGCTGTGTCTGTTTCACTCTGCCAATATTGGCTCTCATCACTAGCATGTGTACACTGCCAAGGTCAGTAAACATACTGTATTCACACACACACACACACACACACACACACACACACACACACAAAGATATCCTTGGAATCTAAGTAGTCTTATTAGAATAATGGTAAACAACAATGGAAGATTGTTATCTTTTTGCTTCATTATCAAAGCAGCAGGTCAAGGAGAAAGTCAAGGGGACACACAGGAGGTGGAGAGGAATGACACGAAAAAGGGGACGAGCCAGATATTTGATACGCTGACGGGACTAGGAGCGCTGCCAGATTATGGTCGAGACAGTTCAGCAGACAAAACCGTGCTCTCCACTGTCTTACCCCTAACAAATCTAAGACGCATTCATTTGTGAACGTGATGGAGATAATGGTGGAACAGCTGGCTCGGTGGATTTTGTGTGGTCTCAATTCAAGCAGACTTTGTACCGTACTGTCTGTCTGTGTGTGTGTGTTTGGGTTTCGGTGATGTATTTCATTCATTAATATCTCATGCGGTTCTGTGCCCTTTTAAGGTTGTCCAGTTGACTGACAGCCCAATTTTGCTTCCTGCTGGAGGTGAATGTTTATGTGTGGGTTTGAGAGAGAGAGAGAGAGAGAGAGAGAGAGAGAGAGAGAGAGAAAGAGAAAGAGAGAGTACAGTGCTTTGGCAGTACTGTATTTTATTATGATCATGCCAATAAAGCTATTTGAATTTGAGAGATAGAAAGAAAAAGAGAGAGGGGGAAGAAGCTTAGAAAAGTTGGGTTAAACATAGCAAAAAAAAAGCCCACAAAGCATGGCGAACGAGATGGGGTCCGCGTTTCAAGACGTGTCGGGTGGGTTTCCGACATCGCCGCGTACTCCTGATGCTCTGAGGACCGTCCGCCGCGGTTGACAGTCTTGAATCCCTTGTGCAGATGGTGCGAGCCACACCCGTTGAGAAGCGTACAAATATGTTTGTTTCATGAAACTGTGGTGGACCTTCAGTAATCAACAGGAAACACTAATTGCCTTTTATTAACAACAATCCCCTTGCAAGGCAAGAGTTGTCAAGATGGTTTGATAACTCATCCCCAAGCTAAAGTAAAGCTTCATTTAAAAGTCTAGGGACCAAGGACAAGTGCAAGCAGGTGGCGGCTAGAATGAAAGACTTGGCCTTGTGCAAGGCAAAAATAAGGCTTATTTAATTCGTGCCCACGAATTATTCAAAATGTGGGAACGATATAATTCAATTGAGTTAATAGATTATATATTGTGCGTGTGAATTAGCAAATCGTGGCCTCCTATATCTTTTTTCTGCTCTAAGCACCTCAAACTAAATTCCATTCATCCATTGTATCGGGTTGGAGGAAGAAATCTAAGAGCAGTTTATCTCAAAACCTGTGCAAATTAAACCTGATCTATAGTTGTTAGTAGTTACTAGCAGTAAGTGAGGAAATATGTGTTTTTGTTATTCAGGTGAAATTACCCTTAAAAGCTGTTTGCGGGAAAACCAACTCTAAAGTGTGACATGTTGAACGTATTGATTATTTGGCCACTTGTTGACATATTACCACCTTAAGCCCCGGTCACACCGAGATGTGTTGCTGAAAGGGCATCACTAGAAAGGCATTGATAAAAACCTTGAATCAAAACTAGGTTACAAATTGCGAGACAGACCACTGGGGAGTTCGGTGATGTGTGGGTTTGTCACTATCAACCTTTCACAGTAGATGTAGTAATTATACTTTGTGCGATTTGTGCAACTTTCGCCCAATCGCATGGCACACCGCAGTTTAGCTAAATGAGTGTGAGTGACCGCTCATTTATAAGACACAGCAGTGCATAGCAGGCTGTGTAAAGGACTCTGGGAAGGTGAGGTCACATGGTCGGCTGTGCGTGGAAACGTCTAGCTGGTCGGCAGGAGGGAGGACGAGCTCTGTGGAGAGCTGGCGGCTGACTTTATCTGGGCCTGCTGACACACCGTCAAACAGCAGACGTCTCTGGCTCTGTTGGGGGGCACTGGGGGTCACGTCGTCCCCGTCTGGCTGCCTGTGTGTTTGCGTGTGAACATATGTGTTTGAGTGGGTGGGGGACAGACAGTGATACATTACACACCAGCAGGCGTCGTCCCTTCTTCATCTGTTTGGAGCCAAAATCAGGCCGAGTACACACACACACACACACACACACACACAGAAGTGCGCTCTAGAATCCTACCCTTCACAATCAGCCACTTCGCTTTGCTGACACGCAGTATAATCCCCTCCAAATTCATCCACAAGGACAACACTCTGTTACTGTCCATGAAAAGGGCTAGGAGCAGTTTAGAAAGCACCCTGCTGGCTCGGGAACGATAGGGGTGGAATGTAAGTGACTTTGAAGTCTTTGACAGAGTACCTTGTTTGTGGATGACAGAGTGGAAATATGAGGTGAAGAGGTCTGAGTCTCTTTCCTGATTAATGGGAGCTTCTTAAAGGACACGCGTGAACCACAGAACCACAGAGGGAAGGAAGAGCACAGAAATACACACTGGCGAACGGTTACATCCGCACACGTACTCAACGCAAAACACCCGACGGGTTTGCGCTGTGGCTTCCGCTGCCAGGAAAACGTAATCAACCAAAGTGTGTTACCGCGGCAAGACAAGGAAATATTTAGAAAAAGACGTGCCACGTTTTCAGCACTAACAGGCTGCGCTCATCAATGATGAACTATTTATAAGGGCGCTTATTTATATTCCGTGGTGCTCTGAAGGAGAGAGGCGAAGGACTTGTTAGTGAAACTGGGCACGTGAGACTGCTCACTCTCTAACATGAGGGAGCTGAGGATAAACAAACAGAAGTGTAGTGAACAAACACCATAAAGCTGAGAACAGAATATAAATGCTTTACCAGTTTCAGCTCACAACACCTTGAATTTATTTGAACCAAAAGACTTATTTGTATTTTATGGGTACGTTATACTTCGACTCCACTTCATTTCAGAGGATGAAGAATTGATTTACTTTTTACTCCACCACATTTGATACCTTTAGTTACTTGTTTACTTTGCAGATTCATATTAATAACAACAAATAAATAAAAGATGACGCATTATTATGGCTAAAGATAAGATTTAACCAGATTTAGTGATCCCTAATTGTCCATTCTGCATTATGAGTACCCTTTTTCTTTTGATACTATAAGTATATGTAGATGTTAATTAATGATGTTGATAGGTTTTCAGTGTAGTGAGTCCCAGGGACCCAAAGGTTGTCGTTTGAGTTGGTCCCCCAAAAATGTAAAAAAATTGTCGTGTTCAACTTGCGTTTGATGTAATAAGGTCCTAATTATGGTTATATTCATGCATGTAAAACTAGCTACCATCCTATGATTATCTCCTGACTTATCAGATTTTATAGGCTATGTACTTATAGTGAGGATGAGTGGCCACTCGCACTCTGTTTTCTGCTCTAAATTGAGATGAATGGCCTCTAGGCTACTGGGTTGCCAACAGAACTGAGTTGAACGCATCCTGAATCCCAATCAGATAGTGGCTCCATCCGAGGAGGGAGGCAGCTCTCCGGCTCTCCATTAAGGAGCGCTGCTGCTGCCGACAGGCGTCCATTTGACTTTGGAATAAGTAGAGGGTATGGGGGGGAGGGGGGCGCCATTTAAATATGAGCCTGAGTCACTGGTGTATCAGAGAGATTTAGCCTCAGTGAGAATCCCAGTCTGCCATGTAATGGAACTCCCGGGGAGCTCATTATTATTCTGGTAGAGAGATTCAGGTCGGGGATTGTCTAGACATTATTTAAACTGAAAAACTCTCTTTCTCACTCCCCCCCCCCCCCACCCTCCCCCTGTTTATCATTTTGTTTGTCGTACTCTGAAAGTCAATCATCACTTTCACTGAAGGTTCTGTCCTTCCCTTAACTTCCTCCGGGGAGGACATTGATGATGTCTAATTTCCTGATGCTCTTTACTGACTTTACTTTTTCTCTCTCTTCACCTCGGGAGCACCGTCTTTAGCGCCATCATCACAGTCAAGCAATTTAATAATGTGCATGTACACTAAAGCTAAAGCAGTAAATTGACAGAAAATTAACCCCGAAAGGTTGATAATCAATTAGTTGTCCTTGACCAAAGAAATTCTTATTCGACTTGATTTAATTGACAGATCTGCAAAACTGAGTCCCTCCACGAAGAATCACACAAAAGCACCACTTTAAATCTCGTGTTTACCAGAGATGTGCTCATAAGTTTTTTTGGGAAATAAGTCATTCAGCTTGAAAAAAAGCATAAAAAAACACTAATCTACTAAAGAAATCTTTAGGCCAGCCGAATCATTTATGACATTTATTAGACTAAACAATTTATAAAACTATCATTAGTTGCAGCCCCAATGCACCCAAAAACTCACACAGACTTCACTCAAGTTTTAATTCGACTCTCCTAACTTCTACGAACCATTTTTGTTCCAGACAGAAAAGATGAAGACATGCCATCATCATTCGTCACCCGAACAAAATCTGGAAATCTCTCCTTGACCTTCCACACTAACTCCCTCTCAGTCGTCCCTCAGGGCCTAAAGTGAAGGTTTTACTGCGACGCATTACTTTTTTTCTGTGACATAAATAAGAAGCTGTAAAATGAGTAGCCGATTGAACAGTTCAGAGGCTGCTGTGTGTGCAGCTATGGACAGATGTGCCTGCTCGAGATAGATAGATGGATAGCACAGAGAACAGTGGTTACTGCAGTAAACTAGGTCATATTGAGAAGTGCTATAAATAATGGAAGGGAGCTCTTCATTGTAGATGCTCAGCCCCCACACACTTCATCGCTAAGCACTCCACACAAGCATTATCACCCTGCTCACCCGTTGCTATATCAGCTTCCCATCTGCAACAGCCTCGACCGTGAGCTCTGCACTCCCAGCAAGAAAAGCCAACCAGCGACCAGCATGTGAGTTACCACCTAATTAATGGTAACGGGCCAGATACCTGACACCTAGATAACAGACTGAGAGAAAGGCTTCCCAAAGTTGCAACACTACAACCGCTCAGGATTATCTCCCATAGAAGACGAAGCTTGTCGCATTTTCTCCCTAACAAGACAGTGTGGGGGGGGGGGGTAAGAGCCGTGCATCTCGGCTCTCAGATGTTAGGCAGACAACATAAGACGACAAAACAAGCAGCGACAAACCTTATGGTTTATAAGGCAAAAAAGAGTGTAATGGAGATCTTTCAAGAAGAGGGAGGATAGCGAATAAGCGAGGGAGGTGCAGGGGGGGAAAGATAAAGATCTGGACAAATAACAGTAAAAGTAAATGTGTAAGTAATAAGATGATGAAAGTGAAGGACTTCTTTTATAGCGCCGATTGCATCATGAGGGCTCTCATAAAAGTGTGAATACAGAACAGAAATGTTCTCCTTTACAGTCCTCTTGCAGCACAGTGTCTATCACAAGCATAATCTGTGTTGGTAAATTAAGCTGGTAAATAATGGGAGTTTGAGAGAGAAACGGAGGCTATTTGAGCTTTCCATGTTAATCTGGCCTCTTTATGAGCACTCTGTGGCTCTTCAAGGCTTATGAGCCTTCCTGTGATCCAGCCCGCCACCCGCGTTCTGCCTACAAATGCATGCTAATTCCCCATGCTACACATCTGAGGAGCCGGACCTCCTCCATATGGCCAGAGAGTTTGTTCACTGCATAGTTTTGATTAAAATGGACTTTCAGCTCTTGCTGCAAACATGTTTTTGCCTTCTGACCAACACCCTCTTCTCCCCGGGATAGAAACATCAAAAATATGTTAAAATGATGATTTAAAAAAACAGTTTGCCTCTGAAATCCTGAATCACTTGTAATGAATAATTATCATGACCCAAATGAGGATTTCATCAAGGGTGTGTGTGTGGGAGGTCATACAGCATCTCCAACTTGTGGTCTATTTAATGAATTGAAAGACTTTTGACGTAGATAGGTGGGTGGAGGGTTATTATAAGCCTCATAGTAGGGCTGTAAATCGTGCACTTGTTTATGAGCCTTTAGTTATGAATGAATCCGTCTTACCGGGTGAGTCATAACAGCCTGCGCATTTATCGTGCATCCTTCTTTGAACTTTTGAGCGATCACACATCTGTGGAGGCACTGAGTTGTGCTCAAGTCGTACTGAGCGAGAACGCTCGCTCCACTGAAAATGGTGGCGCTGAATTTATTCGGCTTTAAAAAAAAAATTGCAGCATGCACGCCGTTTATGTGGTCCACTTCAAAATGTTCTCCTATCTCTCTCGCAGTAAAAGTGGCAGACATAACAGACACTGGATTTCACTGTGTCCTTCACGGATTTTTACGAGTACTTTTGACAAAGAAAAAATTTGATTGGCAGTTTGTGAATTCCAGCTCTTGCCAGACATTTATCATAACTGTTTCAGATGTCCGCCACAATGTACCTCAGCTGAGGTTTGTGGGTAACGGAGCCCTCCCATCCTCTTCTGTCTTCGTAGCACCATGAGACTGACGGTTATATAACCATGCCAACTAGGGATATCTTCCTGTCTCTACATCTCTGCCTATGCCCCCCCCCCACCCCACTTCTCTGGCACACTCTCTCTCTCTCTCACACACACACACACACACACACACACACACACACTCTCTTCCACTGCAGCTCATTTCCATAAACGTGCTCCAGAAACATCTCCTCATCCTCAATGCCATTAGCCATGACTTAATGTTTTCTCCGACTGGCATCTGTGACTGGGTCCACCAACGCCTGTGCATCTGCTACCCACACCAGCCTATATGTATATCATTTTATGATTCAGAATCAGGATGATAAAGTTAAAGGAAGCAACACCATCAGCATCAAAAGCACAATGAAATTCAGTGGAAATTCAGTTTACAGGTGCTGCATAACAAACCTCCGTTAGTAGCCGGTAAAATATGAAGAGGCAATTTTAAAAAGGGCTGAGCACTGAACTTGATGTCAAATTAAATGAAAAACATGCGTGGTGCTGCTTCAACAACAAAGAGGGGGGGGGGGGGGAGCACTGCATGGCAACACAAAGGCACATCCGAAGAGCTCTCGAATGGAGCAGAGATAAAAGGGGCTTAGAAGGGGCTTTGCTGCAGTGGGATATTAAAAGGGACAACAAACAGAACAAAACATAACACGTGTAAATGAACACACATTCTGGTGACACACGTGCACAACCTACGCGAGTGGAGCAAAGGGGCGGTATCTTACCGAGCTGTAGAGCATGCCCTCTCCATTCATGGCGATGTAGAAGCCACTCTTCAATCCCTGGATGGCCACCACTCTCAGACCCACGGGGATAAGATTAAACAGGGCTGCAGAACAGACAGAGTGAGGTCGAGGGAGGGAGGGAGGGACAGCCGGACAGATACGAAGAGACAGAGAGACATCAGACAGAAAGGACAGAATAGGACAATTGAGTTTCCACTCAACTTGTAGACGTGACATTCTCTGATCTCTTTTTTTTGGCTGTCAGCAGTAAAGTGCGGGGCATAAACAATGGGAACATTGACGCACCTCATCGTGACAGTGAAGCATTAACGTTAAAGCAGAAACCCAGAACTTTCTCGTACAAAATAAAGATGGCATAACATCCAACGATAAATAGTATAAACAGTTGCCCACTGAGCTGAATACAAATATATTCAATATTTACTAAAGGGATGAAATTACACATGAATGTAGCACAGAAATACAGGTATTGTCTCATTGATTTATATTTATGTGAATTTGTAGCCAACAGCTCTGGTTTGATTAGACGTAGTTGGCATCGAATGCGGTAATAAGCTGATTGAGAACATTTGTTTTCAGGCCTTTAATGTTGAATAACACCGTGTACACGACCCGCATTACATTTCAAGTGTGGTCTCAAAGATCTTTGGTCAATCATCTAAGAGGCTTTATTAAATCTGTAAACAAGTCTGATTTGATTCAACTTCCTGTTATCTCTGGAAAAGTTCTATTGAAAGAAGTTCTTCTCTATTGAAAAGTTCTATTGAATGGACGGTGACTTTCATGGGCGTATGTTTGATGGAAGGTGTGAGGACACTCTTTATTCCCTGTACTGTTGGGAGGATTGTTCTGCAGGTGGCGATGGGGACTATCAGATAAAGCTGGCTGGGACGAGATGAGACATGACAACACGAACAGATTCAATTTCAATCGATAAATATCGACGCGCTGCTTTCGCCTGCCAATGGTTTAACTCTGCCCTAAGGCCACTGGTACAAGTGATACATACTGGCCACTCTTGCAGTTTTGTATACCCTTGAGGGGCCAGATCTTTGAGATAGGCCTACCCTGGCAGAATATGAGTCCATTAGCACCTTACATTTTGTTTTCTCAGGCTTTTCAATCTCTCTTTTCCGTCATAACTCTCTCCTTCCCCTCCGTCTGTTTCCCCGCTCCTCTTTCCATTTGCCTTTCGTGGCTGCTGCCTTTGTCGCTCAGTTGACTGGCAGTGTCTCTCAGACGCAGAGCCCACAATTCTGTCACGTATCACTAAAACCCAGAAGTGTTCCGCCCTGGACCACCTTCACCTATCAAAACATACTTGCAATAGGGCCCTCGAAAGACTCACATAATAGCTTGAAAAGTGGGAGGAAAAGAGGCATACAATATGGCACGCTAGTCCACAATTTTGCTATAGTTATGATCTGCCGTCCCTGCTCTCATTTGCCAACCAAAGAATAACACAACAGACAGACTTCTATGGTTGATGGATCTCATAATTACTACTGTTAGAGTGCCTGATTGCTATTCTTCTTCCTTAATAACCTCAATCTTATCTCTCAGCGAGAAAAGAGAGTATCTGGCATGGCGCAGAGTCGAGAGATTTTAAGGAATCTTCTATCGTCAAAGAGCCAGACAAAGCCGAAATCCTTGAAACGGCAATTCTTCCGTTTCCGTTTCATTCTTCCGGCGACAAGCAAATCCTGCAGGTAGGTTAAAGGAAGTGCATTTGATGTGAGGAATACAGGCGCAGCGGGAAAATAAAGCCTGCAGGAAAGGTTTAGAGAAACACTGAGCCAAACTTTATATGCCAAGGGCACGTCTCCAAATCCAGAGAGAAATGCAAATAAAAGATGGGAGAGCTGGTCTATACAGTACAGTAGTGTGAGGTATTTTTTCTTATATATATTGTTATATACAGTGAAATTAGTGAGAGGGTCTTCAACTAAGAGAAAGAGTCTTGGTTTCATCTCGTCCATCAACCAGGAGCATCAGAGTCAGATGGAGTGCGAACGCCCGATACCGCAGGTGTCTCATAACCAGCAATATGTTTCTGGAGCTGCAGCGTGTGCAGGTAATCAAGGCGGGTGATCAACTGACGACAGTCAAATTAATAACTGTTCAAATTTGAACATGGGTGTTAATTAATTGAATGGTGTTCCACAGCCCTCGCAGTTAGTTAAGCGTAGCACTGCCAGTCATGCTTACCACTAAAGCAGTTTTACATACCGCAGTGACAAATCTATTCTATTACTCCTCGCAGTGTACTGAATATGTTGGGTCAAACAAGTCTTTTGTGAAAGCAGAATTCCATTTGTTGTGCATTTCTCAAGCTAAACCTATTTGCCCTGCAGTTGTGTCCTTGTCTCGGCACTTGTTGTCATCCAGCGCAGAAATATAGCAAATAATAAAAACTGGAATTGAAACGGGCTCAGGTCACACCTAGTATGCAGGCGCGACCGTCATGCTCCCATTCGCTTCCACTGAACCTCAACCTGATAATACATTGCTGCGTTCCATCTGCAGCTGCTGAAGATGCTGCAGGTCAGAGAGTGGAGTGGTTCAAGGGTGAGGGCGATCTGTTATTTTGACAATCCAGCCGGGCGATCAATAGCTCAGTGCAAGACCTGAATTCTAAATCTTCTTCCACCATTCCCATCTCTCTTGATCACTTTTTTCTTTACTCTTTTTGTCTCTATCTTTCTGCTCAAAACACATTCCTCTCGTTGCACCTCCGGCTCTCGCCTGCTCCCTTTCCGTGTCTTGCCTTCCGACCGTCTCTGAGCTGGAGGCATCTCATATAGAGAATTATTCATTGGGTACAAACAGGGAAGGTGGTATTTTTAGTTTCCTCTGGCTGAATTATTCACTGCATTCCTCCATCCCTGGGCAAGTGGGACTGCTTAACAAGAGGATTACCTAGAGGTGGGGAAACCCTCGCATACAACAAAAACCTCATCAGCCAAAAAACTGTAGAACACAATGGAGACTCCAAAAACCAGCAATGTGCTAAAGGTGCACAGGGGAAATGCATTGTGTGGAAGTTTTTCACTCTTCTTTTTTTTGTGCTGTAATCTTTCTTTATACCATAAGTACCGACGATCTATCTCCTCAAAAAACATAAAGCAACGAGTGACAGGGAGAGACCTTTCTTTCCACCGCATGACGGCCACGATCCAGCAGCTTTGGCTCCAGCTGCCTTCAGGATTGGCAGGATGTTTCAGAGAAGAAAGGTCATGATCGGTTTCCTGTCTGGCCTCACTCCAGACTGGGAGTGTCGTCATTATTCGGCTTTGACGACCCTTCTCCGCTGACACACATATCTTCCTTGATCCGCCACCTCCCATGGGAAACTGTTACAAAAGCCTATACTGGATGTTTTAATAAATGTTTTCCCTGTTTTTCTGTTTCTGTGAGAGCAAGGAAGGGGGTGTGATATCTGTCGGGGTCTGTTCCCCGGAGACTGGAAAGTCGATTGGGTGGTGAAATATCGCAAAGAACCGGCTCAGGCAGGGCTCTATGTCACTACAAGTGAAGCTGTGGGGCTGCAGTTGTTTCAGGCGATAGGTTTTTCCAGGAAGGAATTTCTGCGGTGTTAATCACACGCGCTTCAGAGCCAAATCAATCAAAACAACGTGACACTTACAATCATGCAGTGTACACAGCAGAAGCAGTTTACTTGGAGGGAGAGCGACGGGGGTATTGGAATACATTTTTACTTGGGAATATAAATTACAATACAAGATGCTCCCATAAATAATGATTTTACTTACCGTGAAAGGTATGCTTTTGAGAGAACTGGATTCATAAACCATCGGAGCAGGTTTTGACACATTTATGTCTACAGTTGTATCTTATCCATGCTATTGCATAACAAGAAGTGGAAAAGAGGGCATTCTACCTTGTGGAATTTGGTGAATGGTTCCCGTTTAAAATTGTAGGTTTTTTGTATTGATCATTTTATAATAAGAATAATTTTAACTAATTTGGGAATGCTTTAGGCTGGCATCAGTTGTGTGAGAATTAAAAAGGATAAAGCACAGCTTATTAAATGTGGTAATATATTACATAACCAAGTGACTCATTGCCATTAAGTGTTTTATGCTGGAAGCTGCAGCTTCCATAGAGCTCCACTCACTGTGGTCGGTGTTCTCGTCCTTGCTGCCATCAATGGTTCCATCCGGCTGCATCTGCAGGTAGAAGCCCTGCTGGCTGAACAGTCGCGTCACGATGCCTTTCAGCTGCGGCTCTGAAACACACACACACACACAGACACACACGCATACACACAAACCGTCGGCCAAGCCACAGCCCCATCCCCACCAAGAATATGTCAGAACAACATTCTCAACATTGTGTACAGAAATACTCAAAAGAGTTGATACACCTTTGCTTTTGTCTAAGTGTTTGCCCTCTCACAGCTCTTCACATCAAGCAGCTTGAAAATGCTGAAATGTTTTACCAACACACGTTTCACAACAACAAAAATGTAGTGTTTGATTAATTAAAGAAGGCAAAGCTGGCTGTGAAAGATGGAGAGTACCAGCAGAACAATAACGCACTCTTCACTCTTTAGATTTCTTGAAGCATTTAAAAACACTGACTGTTGTGTTTTCATGTCAGATTATTTAAAGCCTTTATATGACTGGTTTTGAATTGCATAATTCAAATAGAAATGTAAGTAAATCACTTTATTAAGTGAATCTCTATAATTACATAATTCTAATTAAACATTTATTAAATCATACTGTTCTCGTGGCAGAATCCATCCTCATGAGTTGCCTGCTAACTAAAAAAACTTTCCATTTTAGCCCTTCATTTAACTCTTACATCTGTTGAATACCAATAAGACTGTGATGGACAGTTTGTAATGAGTCATCTGTTACTACATAATCCCAAAAATGGCTGTTTGACGGGAAGGCCTTAACAATGACAACACCGTGACAGAAAATCAATGAGATACTTTCTCATAATGTCTTACCGTATCTCGCACAGAACAAAAAGGCATTTTGCATCATTTGGAAACTAAAGTTTAACTTCATAATGTACACTAACATGCCAATGATTTTCTTTATTTGGTATGAAGCAACTGTGCATTTTTTGGGTTGATATCACTGGCATTCAATGAAAGAGATTCTAAGAGTTTTTACAGGGAACATGTTCACCCAAAAAGGATTCCAGCGCTTTTTCCTGACCTAAAAGAAACTGACCTAAAGTTTCCAAGAGTTGTTTTTTTTCTTTTCTCATTGCAATAACCCTGAACTGACCTCCAACTTTGAGGCTGTGACATCTGGCAGCTGGCCAGAGTGCAGCTCGAAGCGCTCACCACTTCAGGTGGGGGCAAAGAAAGGCTAAAAAGAGTTTATGTGAGGGGAAATGTACGTGCGGTCTCCGCAGCCCATCTAATGTCAGGCAGGTCTTTTGATTTTACGCAAACGCAGAAGTCAAGAGTCAAATGACACCATTCGCGTACAAAGGACTTGGGTTGTGGCTTTTGACAGGGAAACACTGGAGAGGTAGTTTGCCAGACAAAAGAAAAGATGGAGAGTAGGTATATGTAACCATGTTCGTATTTTTTCTTCGGGTTTACTGGGAATAATGAATCACTGAACTATAATGTGTTTGGTTTTTGAGACTCCATTGAAATCAGACATCAACTCCGTTGCTGGATGCTACTAATCCTCCGTTTATTCTCAGCCTGACCGAAGAAACAAATGATGCGTTTTGTCACGGTTTTGTTTTATGTGGCTAAATACATACACATTCAGCAAATGAAAATGCTTGCTTTGCAGGGCTCACAGCATGTTCTGATAAATGATGTATGTGATTGCAATAAGGGGATATGAGTGAGCCAGACTGTCCTCTAAGGTCAAGACTTGGTGGTCATGCAGTCAAGTTGGGCACAAAAGAGCAAAACAAAACATTTTCTAACTTGGTATCAGAGAAAAACATAATCAAAGTTTTTCTGTCTTCAACAGTAACACCAGATGTTAAGTCTTTACTTGAAAGCTGATCACTGCAGTAATTACTGGTGCATATGCCCTCATTTATATTTGACAGAAGACAAGTGAGAGCCCATAGAAAGACTACGCGGAGTAGTGATGACCCCCAACTAGACTGGGTTCACCTCAACTGTACATCATCCTGACCATCAGTCCCCGACTCACCTACCCCTGGGATGGGGCCATCAATTCCTGGGACGGGCCCTTCATCATCCATCACAGGCAGGGTGAGGAGAGTGTGTGTGTGTGTGTGTGTGTGCGCAAGTACATGGGAGTGTACACATCAGTAAATCACATATGTTAACTACACTTCCATAAATTAAGACCTCAACGTGGGCCCGAGCAATCGCTGACGGCTCATCAGTTCCAATCATTTAGCAGAAAGTGTGTGCTCTGTGTGCTGTGTGGTGTGTGCAGGTTTAAACTGACTTCATGTCAAACTTCAGAATTTACAACATATGTTTGTACTACAAAAAAAAGTATTTCAGTGGCAACATACAGCAAATCATTCTGTGTGTATGGGCCATCAAAACGTCAATAGATTTACTTCATACCAATACAGAAGGACAAAAACATTTATGTACGTCGACAAATGGCATCATGACCATGAAATGCAGAATGATCATCACCTGTTCCGATATAGTGTTTGACAGGGAGAAACACAACATATCCATGTACACCAAAATACAATATCAACCTCTACTACACTTACACACAGCAGCACTTGACACATATTTACAGACACAGAACAAGTAGCGAGGATAGATAGACTGATCCGACATTGACTGACGGAGAGAATGAGGCAGAGACAAAATGAGGAGAGGCAGAGCCAAAGACAAAGATAGAGAAGAGACAGAGGAGCGACAAACGACTGGCTATAGGAGAGCTTTAGCTACGAGAAAGGAAAGCAAAGTACGAAATTAAGCTTGAAAAAATCCAACAAAGCCACACAGAAGGAGGGATGAAAGAAAAAAAAAGAAGAGATCAGCAAGGGAGAGGGTCCCCCCCCCCCCGCCCCACCCTCACTCTCTGTCCCTCCCCAACCCACCCCTTCCCCACCTACCCCCCCCCTCCCTGGCCGAGGGGGAGTCGACATGGGCGCGAGATGGGGTGGAGACGAGAGGAAACACAGCACACACGGATGGAGGCTGAGCTACTGACCTAGCCTGCAGCCCTTATGGGACACCTGTGGAGGTTTCGAGGGTGCATCTTACGAAGTGGGGGGGGAGGGGGGTGGTGGGGGGGGGGGGGGGGATAGAAGGAAAAACAACAGTCTTTTAAACAGGCAGAATTCATAAATTCTCCAGCGTATCGGCTGTTTATATGCAAATATATGGCAAGGCATCATTGGAAAGATAAGGATGATCAATTAGAGGAAACACAGCATCTGCTTTCTGTTCGGCCATGTATGTGAAAGGAGTCACCTACCTGCCCAACAGTGTCTGGAGGCCTGACTGGCTTGTTGTCTGTCTGTCTGCTTATGTTTTCTATTCTGGCATTTTGTGGCAGTTTTGGCACTGTGATTGTTTTGTCTGTCCGATAAAGCTGCGCGGCGACAGGGTTTTAATTGAGTCTGACTGGCTGGCTGGGTGTCTGTCTCCCTTTCTGCCTTATAAGGAAACTCTGTCTCTCTGTCTGTCCTCCTACCTCATTCAGTCGTTCATCGAAGACAGAACTATCTGGGTTCGGGGAGGGCTGGCTCGTGGTCTGTGCAGCAGGACAGAGCCAGGGGAATAAAAAAAAAGGGGGGGGGGGGAGGCTATACTATGGAGTGTAGTAGGCACGGAGCCTATGTCTATCAATACAGCCAGAGTAGCTCTTAATCACTAAAGATATACCTCCCTTCACTGCAGTAAAGCTCCCTCTAGGCAATAAACCTTTACCATTACAACATTTAATCTCAAAAGAGCCTTGGTGCACTGCGGTGCAATTTACCTCCCCTCTGTACCACATCTGCAGTAATATTGAATTAGGCAATTTAAAGCAGCATTTATAAGTGTATTTAAGATACATGTGTGTTTTGAAGGGGAGGGGGTGCAAACAATTAAGTGTGCAAAATCGAAGGCTTTAACATATTAGATAACTGTTGAAAGAGAACCTGCTTAGACTGTGACAAAGATACAGTAGCATTAGTTCGTTTTTTGTCCAGGGTAAGCGATTATTCTGAGCAGTATCCCAATAAATAAAGGGGCTCACGTCACAGCATGCAGATCATTTCCTATACATTCACGCTGCTCGGTTTACAGGGGAGGGTCGTGCGCGGTGGGTCGACAGACAACAAGAAGACCTTAATGGAACAGGTGGATTTTTTTTGCACCGCGGAGAAAATCTACTTTCTCCTCCGGTTGAGATTGGAGCCCTTGACTGCAGCATAATTGTCCAAAAGGGAGGGGGGCGGGATGGGGTGGGGGGGCTGGGGAAAACTGCTTTCACGAGCCCACATAACACATCAGTAAAAAAAAAAAAAAAAAAAAAAATCTAAAGCACTGACCTGGTCGCCGCCGAACGGGTCTTTTCTTGCCGCTGCAGAAACGGACTTTGCTGAAGACCCCCAAGAAATGCTTCTCGCAGAGAGTGCGGGGGTCTTTGCTGGGACTAGGGCGACGTTTCGAAGTAGAGACCCGGTCACTGTTCGACTCCCTGGCCTGGCGTTTCTGCCGGATCAGGGAGCTGGCGATCGCGGCCATCTCCCCGAACCGAGTCTGAAAACCGAGAGTCTATAGTTCGGCAGCGGTCGGATGTTTGGTGCAGCTTCTTGGCGCAAAAAAAAAAAAAAAAAAACCGAGAGAGTTGATGCTGTGTTTGGCGTCCACGAGCGTTTCAACCAAATGTCATCCTGATCAGAAAATCCTCCGAGTCCCCGGGCATCAACGCGACCTCATGAGGGGGGACAGTACGGCGTCTTATTCACTCAGGGCTTCGAATCAACGACGACCGGTCGAATATAAAACATCGATCGACGGGCTAGACCACAGGGGCCGACATGTCAGCCGTGAACGACATGCAACAGAGTTGTTAAATTGATGCAGCTGCGCGTCATTGGAGAGCTTCAGGTATTCCAGGTGAAGAGCGCCGCGTCTGACTCCGTAATCCTCATCTGCACAAGCGCCTCTCCACAGGCTTCCTTTTAAAGAAATCGCATTAACCTAAATCCATGCACCAGACGCTCGTGCGCGACTGGAGGAGAAATGATCCGAACTTTTTTTTTTTTTTTCTCCCCTTAATTCATTACTCCACGCCCCTCGATGAACGAGACCGTTCGCTGCCGGGCGGGGGGGGGGGGGGGGGGGCGGTGAACCCAGATGTGTGAGCCCAATCCCCCGGTTCCGTCGACGGCACTTCGGAAATGCAGCCGGGGGGTAGAATCAGCAGCAGAGGCTGCGCTGCACGGATGCTGCAGAGATGTAATTTAAGCTTGCATGGCGGGATTGTCGTCTGCAGAGCAACAATTAGTTGACGCGAACACACATCGGAGGGATTTTTTTGTTGTAGCGCACAAATAATAAAGAAGCCAGACAAAGAGGATTTCCAGCCCGTCCCGATTGCTGTCGGTGTGTTACATCGCCGACAGCGAGAGTGGACGGTCACGGTCCGCTTCACTCTCTCTCTCTCTCTCTCTCTCTCTCCCTCCCTCCCGCCCTCTCCCATACTCTCTCTCATGCACCCCCTCTCTCCCTCTCCAACTCTTTTAACGCAACCATACGTGATTGAGGTTCCTATTAGGAATTCTCGGAGGGTCGTAAGGGGAAAGATCGATGATCTCCAGGAAGAAAAGACGTGAACATAAAATGTATAGGGGAAAAAAGGGAAGGCGAAATGCTGGATGGGTGTTTATGCAGGGGTAAGTGGGTGCGCGCGAGCGCGGGGTTTTTAGTCGTTTGGGATAATGTGGACATCTGAATAGGGGGGTGGGTGGTCTCCAAATTGTTACTTTGAATTACAATTTAAATCCGAAGTTGTTGTTTTTTTTAATGGGGCAACGAGGAGGTCACGTGACGTTTATATACTTAGGGGACATATGCGCGCGTTTTATTTTCTAAAACTCTGTGGCCACACATGCCGAACATATTAAACGTGGATAAAAGGATTAGCTTCAACAGGTCTCAGCACAATGAACCCCCAACAGAAATGGTACGTTGAAGACCGCGACACAACACATGATTTATGATTTATGGTTTATGGAAACGACATGGGCGACCCCAACACATTACAAATAACATTTTAAACAACGGCACAATAGTCCTGATCATAAACCATCAAAGCCTTTAACACTCTCTGAGCCAGGAGGGAGGGACTGCATACATGTGCACGTGTGCACGTGTGAGAGCATACTGTATTCTGCTTGTGTTTCTGTCATAGATCAGTTGCTGGCAACTAATGCAAACCAATCGATTGTTTTCACTGCATTTGTTAAATTGTTCTGCATTGGAATTCAGCGAATGACTATAAATTATGGTTAAGGATGAGATGTAAATCAATGCAAAGTCCCCGAAGATGTCCTGCAAATATGTGTGCATGTGAGCATGCTGGTTTTATGTCTATTATTGTATGAGATGGGGAGCACACACTCACACATACACACACACACACACACACACACACACACACACACACACACACAGTGGGAGGAAGAACACGTGAGTGTTCAGCAGCAGAGCAAACCTCTCTCCTCCCCTTGATGAAACTGCATGAAACATTTAGAGGCTTTTTTCTAGGACTGGGTTTGACATTTTCTCCCCAAACCGAGCCCTCAGAGAGACAATTTCCTTTGGACTACCACTGTCTTGCGTAAGATTTGGATATAATGGATGGAAGTGTTAAATGTGAAGCACTGGTACCTTTGTGTGGTCCCGCGTGTGTGTGTGTGTGTGTGTGTGTCAGAGAGAGAGAGACTACACTCTTTTCTCAGAGACAGAAAGAAAGTTTGAGTCGAAATCAAAACCTGCATTCTGTATTCTTATTGCCAGTGCGTAGTAAAAATGAATATGCCACTGCAGCATAAAGAAATATCAATAACAACATCAATATATCATTCATCTTTCCAACGGATATGCAGCAGCGTGATATACAGTTCTTAGAAGAAGAAAAAAACAGCGGGTGGTTTGTTGTATATTGAGTGAGAGAGCTTTCTCACAAATAGGAGGGACTTTGTGGATGTGCAGCTCTAGAGCCATGGGACATATATCTTAGTCAGGAAAAGATAAAGTATTCCCTAATGAGGATCTGCTAGGCTTCCTCCCTCTACCAGAGACAATTCATGTCCACTTCATTCCAGCTGGGAAATACCCTCGGGCAATAAAACACTGTCGCTATGAAATGCCCTGCAGGGCCATTGCAATCATTTGAATTGTCAATTAAAATGATTTGACTCCATAAAGGTTTGCTAGTTAAGTTATTCAAACAGCGTGATGTCAATATCTCGGTGTGCTACCGACAGAGTAAGTCATCAGCATTTATTGAAACCACATTCTGAACATGAGTGAAAATGCTGCAGACATGTTGTGTTAAACATGTTGCGTGTGCAGCCGGTGTGTTTTCACTTCATCAGCCGGTGCTAGTTCTTGGATTTTCATCATTATGAACCATGTTGCATACACTGTACTCTGCAGCATAGGAGCTAAATATGTCTACAAACTGAAACGCAAAAAAAGCCCCAGCATCCCCCGTGGCCCTCCTTCAGGTGCCACTACTGGAGTAACATGTTGTTCAGAGTCATTTCTTTGTAACTGCTGCCCCCTTGTGGAACAATGATGAACCACATGTGTCCAGAGAGAGAGAGAGAGAGAGAGAGAGAGAGAGAGAGAGAGAGAGACCCCCGCGGGTAGGTTCCATTCTCTTCAAGATCTTCACTCCAGCATGTCCTTGAGACACCTCACAGATCTGTTGACTCACAATAGCTGTGAGTTTTCGTCTCCTAATGTCTGCTAAACTGTCTTGCCAAGTCTCCAGGAGGCAAAGAGGAGAGCTGTGAGAGAACAAGTGTGATGCTGTGGCTCACTAGCACACTTACACCACCGACACAAACCACAGCTTGCTGCTTGATCATAGTGAGTGTGAGAGGTATATACTGGAAATGCAAAACGAAGTGATTCTTATTTACAACCAAAATGAGTGCAGTTAAATCCTAGATAAATAGATAAATGAATATATAAATTAAAAAATATATACATACTACATTAAAACTATTTCAGTCTAATCTCACTGCTGTTCCTACTCGTGAGCAAGCCACAAAACCAGATGAGCACAAGCAGAGAGATGACAACCAACCGCTAATTAAGACTATTAGAACAAATTCAATTAGTCATTAACACAAATCATTGCTTGCTCCCAAAGTTATCTTAATGTAACCTGATATTGATCTGAACAGTCACATTGAAACTGACAAACAGACAATAAATAAGTATCACTCGTGAGGAGAAGGTTTTGTTTCCATCCCACCCACCACACAAGTCTCCTGCAATCCCGACTACTGTATTTAACTTGTAACACAAGAGAAGCCAGGTGCAGAACTTGACACTACAAAGGAAAGCGCAGGTGCAAACACTTAAGCCTGCTCAGAAACATCTTCCGCCTAAAATCCCTAGGAGGGGATTTTGGCACAGTGCCTGGTGAGCGGAACATTTTCTGCTCTTCCTGCTTTACTTTGATTTTTTTTTTAGTGAGTGATGCAATCGGGTTACCAGCCGAGGTTAAGCTCAGTGTGTCTGATGACACTGATACTGATGTATAATAGACAGACAAGTCCATTCATCCACGAGCACTGTTTAAAAATCCACAAAGCATGCTGTCATCATATTGTAGCTCTATTTTGAAATAACGCGTTAGAGCTTTGGATGTGCAGCAGAGACACAGTGGAACTCCTCTTTAGGAGTTCTTGCAAAAGAACCCCAACAAGTCAAAAACAGAGAATCAAATAGAAAAAAAGTTTGAACTTGTTAATGAATTGGCAAGTTGAAAAACGAACAGACTTCAAACGAAGCATCACCCGACACAGCTTCATGTCAAACAAGCTTTAAATTTGCATCCAGCTGTGAGCTGACTCGTAAAGTTTTGAATGAGGTCATGCGGTTCATCTAACAGTGAGCAGATATGCCGGGTAAGGACTGATGGTGCTTTATAGCTGCCTACAGATCCCAGTGTGCGCGCTGCTTTTGGTCCAACTTCCTCAGAGGAATCAACTGTGCTTAATGGAGTTTCTAATTGTCTGCCCTGAATATGAGAGCTGCTCCAAGCTGAAGCTACTGGAGAGTCTACAAACTGCATGTGACAGGAGGAGGCGGGAGAAGGTGTTGCATTTGTCTCCCGGTAAAACAGCATTTTGTCTTGCTCTGGAAATACTGTAGGATGGTTTTTTTAATGACTTTGGAGGTGTAGTTGTGTTAGGAGTGAACAACAGCAGCATTGCAGTGGATTTGCAGAGACATGAATAGAGGATGAGGCAGGCATATTAGGCATTTTGCCAAAGACTGTTGAGTGGTGGTTGTGTATGAGCGCAAATGCATGTGTGTGTGTGTGTGTGTGTGTGTGTGTGTGTGTTATTGAGACTCTCTGTTGTACAGTGGATGTGTGGCACAAGTGAGTCACATTCAAAAGTAGTGTTTGATTTCCCGGGTGAGGCTAAATGCAGCTCATCTGAAACTACATTACACCATGCATTAAAGTAGTTAAAGCCTAAGACGGTTGGCTAGTTTTAACTCCATATTTAACTCTGTCTTGTCAAATGGGACAAGCTGTAATCAATGTGGGGTATCCTGGATGATAGAAATCTTTTTACTCCCGACATAAAAAGTTTGGGAGCCCCTGCACCTGGAGTACTTCTGCCTCGGCGCTATCCGTGGTGCTGAACTGTGCAGCTTGTTTTGGGGGCCCTAAAACAAAGCTGCCTCTCCAGGCCCCCTGAAGTTTAATGACTTCATCCCTGCATTGTTACATGTGTTGGCCCCACTGCTTCAGATGCAGCACTGGAACACACTGGTCTGCAAATTCAGCTCGGTCTGGTAAAGTATCCGGAGCTCGCTCTCTCTCTCTCTCGCTCTCTCTCTCTGGAGGAGTGCGGCTGGCCATGGATGCTGAAAGCCAGCAGCTACCCGCATACACACACACACACAACGCGGGACAGATGCAAAAAAAAGGACCATAAGGAGAGGCTCTCTCCACTGCAGACTCGAAAGATGTAACTCACACACTGGATTGGCCAATGAAACCACTCACCCCCCCTCTCTCTACACCCCCCCCCTCTCTATTTTTCTTTTTGTCATCACTCATGAGAGAAAGCATGCAAAGCGAAGGTAGCTTGCAAAGCTATGGTGCTAAACGTTTGTCTCTCACCGTCGGGGATAGTGGTCGACTTCGATCGTTGTCCACAGAAACACTGCAGCATATGCGCTCCTTTCTGAAGGAATGGCCTCAGAATCCTCATTGATTTGGGTTGATGGGAGCCCTCCTCAATCCAAACAATCGGGCAACGCTATGACAACCACAGCAGGGTCAGGCAGCATAGCTTAGCCAGCCAGCCTCTCGCTATAGGCTCACAGCAGCCCTCCAAACGCCGGAAGGGCACAGTCTGCAGGACAAATTACGCTAAAACGAGGCATCTTGAGTGATCCCCCCTGCTCTCTCTCTCTCTCTCTCTCTCTCTCTCTCTCTCTCTC
>NW_022280045.1:4175234-4192641 GCF_004355925.1 Anarrhichthys ocellatus | reverse complement strand
AGAGAGAGAGAGAGAGAGAGAGAGAGAGAGAGAGAGAGAGAGAGCGAGAGCATGCAAGCCAAAGTTAAACTGCAGGGGTAAAGTGACAGGCCGGCCACGAGTGAGGTAATGCGGAGCTGACAGCTCAGGTGACGATACGACGCTAGCTGCACAGATGTTGAAACCCAGGAGCCAATCGTTTTTTATACATTTTTTAATTTTTTTTTTACCCCAGATCCTTTGGGAACACGCGGGCAACGCAGAGCCTACGTCAGCTGCAGCCCGCCGCTTTAAAGACAAAGGTGTTTTCTCTCTATGCGATGACACTACGGCGCCAGAAAGTTTACGGCTCAGTCACTCACTGCGTTATGAAAGCCCGCGATGCCAACAGTGGTCACCTCCGTGTCCGACCAGTGCGGCAGCTATGCGTTCACCACGAGGGTATTACCAGGAAAATAAAATAAAATGTATAGCCTACATCAACTTTATCTCGAATTTCAGTTTATCCTGAGTGCATCAATGCGCATCAGTGCACGTGTACTAACTTAAAAATAGTCATGTGATCTGAGTAAATAAAGTCATCAGGACCTCCACGTGGATCAAGGCAAATAAATAGTTTTCACTCGTTGACAGTTAGTCAAAGTAGCATTAACACACGGTAGAAATACTAGAAGTAAAAAGGGAACATGTTATCTTAAAGTATAAGTTGTATTGAACGTATTGCTTCATTGGATTATTGTTACTGATGAATCAATGTACAAAATATGCCAAGCATTTCATTGTTGTATCAGTCAAGACGGAGATCATTTTAATTATTTTATATATTATTGGTTCATAATCTGCAACGATAGCCTACATCATTCTCAACATGTGTTTCTTAATGTAAGATATTTATCTTGTTTTTTTAAGTAATTAAAGCTGTCTAATAAAATGTAGGATACAGTATTTTCCACCGAATTGTAGCCGGGTTAATGTAAATACAACTGTGAAGCACCGCCACTGTTTGTTGTATTTGCTGTATATACAAACTCTACACTAGACATCTCTGAATAAGTATAGGAAAGCACTTCATAAATAAAATTGCTTTATAATTTAAAAAAGGATAGTAACATGTACAAATAAATAACAGGCTTTATTTCACCACAGACCACATTTTCTTCAATGAGAGATCATTCTTACTTATTATGTGAAAGAAACGAGTGAGTTTGATCTCACAGCATTAGCTGCTCTTACAAAACTTTAAGGATTGGGACCGACAATAAGACAAGAATTGTTGGACCAT
Organism: Anarrhichthys ocellatus; assembly: GCF_004355925.1. Classification (NCBI taxonomy): domain Eukaryota; kingdom Metazoa; phylum Chordata; class Actinopteri; order Perciformes; family Anarhichadidae; genus Anarrhichthys; species Anarrhichthys ocellatus. The sequence continues at coordinate 4,191,380 of NW_022280045.1, read as the reverse complement.
CACAGAAAAACATGCTCGTACTAAACTAAATAACGCCCTTAGAATAATGCATGGGGATATAATAAGTGACACATGTGATTCAAAATATATAAAGTTCACAATGTGCCATCTTCCATCTCATTTCCTTTTAATGTATTCTAAAGATATTTTTTTTGTTTATTAATCAAGATCTTAAAGACAAAATCTTTCAAGTTTGGCCCAGTAAATGACGAGCATGAAAGCGAAACTATGTGCGACTGTGTACTCTAGGGGGTGCCATGACATAAAAAGCACTCCGATTACAATAACATGCAGAGAAACTGAGATTTGACCATGAAGCGAAGAGAGGAAGAGAGAGAAGGAGAAAAAGTAGCATCCCTTGTCTTTAAGTGTTCAGAGTCACTAAAAACAAAACAGAAGTGTTTGGATTTGCCGAGTGAGACAATGCTGTTCTTCAGTGAACTAAGACGCTCTGCACATCCTCCTCTGCAGCATTCATTTAACACATGACTGCATTTAAAGTATTTTACAGTGTATCTTGTGCTTTCTTGTGCTCATGTAACCTTGCACCACATAGGACTCCAAATAGTCTATGGCACCGACTGCCTTGGGAACATGCCCTCACGATGTGTGATATATACAATGTACATCAAAGGACATTTTATGTCACCATGCAAATAAGGAAAGGTCAGAGAGTTGCAAAGAGAGAATGGAGGAGGGAGGGAAGGAGGGAGCTGGCATCAGACCCAGAGTCACAGATATGGTGCTGGGGCTATATTCACCTCCCACTATACTGTCCCACTGCAGAGCAAGTCCCCATAAAGAGCGAGAAAGAGCATGAAGAGGAAAAGGTGGCAGAGGGCACAGGAAGGAACTAAAATGCTGACAATAGCTAACTTAAAATTGGACATGAACTGACCCTCCCAAACTAATAAAAAAAAAACAGTTTTTTTTCTGGCATGCATTAATTTCACTTTACAGCATTTATGTACAGCATGTCTTTGTGTATGTATAGGATAATTCACTGTTGTAAGTTTCTTAAAAATCCTTCACACTAACAGCAAAAAGACAGAGAAAGACAATTATACAGATAAAGAAGGGCTTAAAGGGACAGTTCACCCCAAAATAAAAATCACACATAAACATTAATAGCATAATCCTCGGGTAGCTACCTCAGTGGTGCTGGGTGAGCTAGCAATATAGAGTAAACTGGCACGCTTCCTTCCGCTCGGTGATACGGTTGGCAGGTGTAGTTTGGTAGAAAATAGTTCCTACATGAAACTGCTGACCACAAGGTCTGTGGATTATCTTAAGTATCCGGGTCGTGATTTCTGAAAAGAGACATTGCTGTTGAGTTTTTTACAATGTATTTTCTGCTAATTTGAGCACCACAAGCCGAGTGCCATTCAGTTCCATTCTATTGGAGAGAAATACATATTTATCAGCTCCTCTCTTTGGACTTTGGAGATTTTAGTAAGAAAATCAACCTGAAACCATAAAAGTGAGGTGGATATTTTCCCCCCTGTCCCCAGATGAAAACACGTCCTTGGAAGTATCAATTTCCGATGTAAAATCCCCCTTCCCCCAATCACACATTTCTCTTAGCTTCAGACCCCATGTGACACCTCGTGGATGAATCGTCGTCATTCACTCAGCGTGTTTCGTAACATTACCTTGTCCCAAAAAAGACGCGTCCTGTATGTATTTGAGCAAACTCAGATCCGTCTGTGATGACACTGTGGAAAGATGCAAGACAAGCCCGCTCTCATTTCACCTTCCTATACTGTCTGTCAACAGAAGCAAGGTTAAAATGTTCACCTTGTAAAGAGATACCGGCTTTGAATGGTACTGCAATCGAAATGTATCATGTAGAAATGCATTGTGATTATGCTGACCAAACATTTACGGGAAGAAAAACACTTGTCCAATTTAGATAATAGCTGCAAATTGAGATTTAGATGTCCCTGTTCTTCCAGATCATTTCATTTGAAAAACAAAAGTTGTGATTTTAGTTTAATTTATTATTTCTCAACAGTAGGGTTGGTTGTTTGTTCCTGCAGTGGGAAGCAAAACTATTTCAAGGATATTAAAACTCAAACTAGTCAACCCAACAAATGCTTTGATGGCTCTATCATTACAAACTCATGCTGTGCAGCCAAGCATTGATCCAACATCATTGCACAGAAGTATGTATGTAAAACAATGCACAACACTTCAACACTTTTCCGTTTGAGTATGAGGTGCCGCCATTAAAACTGTATCTGAGATGTTCCAGTGAGTTTAATATAGCTTCAATGAAGTGTTAAAACAAGCAGAAACACACGCAATATATACAATATATATATACAATATATACAGAATCATCGCAAAACACACGAAAAAGCCACTTACTCATTTCAAACCTGATGTATAAAGAGTCATGTTATGGAAAATATTTGGACATCAAGTATTTGGGTCGACAATATATTACAAGTATTGCATTGTTTACTGTTCACCATTAAATTCTTTGAAGTACCATGTGAGTGTTATTGACATGTCTGTTTTGGTCAAATTGATGTTATTGTGCGACTACAATCACATATTGCTCTAATATATATATATATATATATATATATATATATATTTTAATGCCCAGCTACAACAGCCAATGCAGAGAAGAAGAAGTAGAAGAAGGCCTTTGATTCTGCAGAAGTGAGTAACATAAACATACACTGTGTCATACAACAGCACTGAGTCACTGCTGATGGTAACTAACATTTTCTGAAATGCCAGAAAGCATTCTCATATATTCTGCAAAGCTAAAGCAGCGACTGCGTTGCTAAAAATTGGCAAAGCTGTTCATGGTTGCATTAAGTAAAGCTGCCAAAAATCTGTTCCAAAATTACAAGTGTGCAAACTTGAGGTTAGTGGCTCAATCGGAGTACAACAACACATCAACAAGACACTTTGTCACAGATAAGGTATCAGCATCACAGCATTGAAAAGAAGCATTGTTCTGTTTTTTTCAGTGGACCTGCGTAAGGAAAAGACAAAGAGCGGCTCTTTACATCATGCGATAGCCAAGACTGCAAATATGTGGAGAGAGTTGCTGTCGTGTGCAAGACGAAGAAAGAGGGGATTTAAAAGAGGGGAGGAGAGTGACGAAGGGTATAGAAATGAATCAGCGGCACTGAGCGGCTGTGTGTACCAGTTTGTGAAGTGGACTGCACATGAAAGACACCTGGGTACATGAAGGATGTTGCACACAACAGACCACAGAAACAAGAAATGTGCTTTATCTATTCTTCTGTGTATACAGCATGAGGGGGACCGTCATTAAAAACAAGCCTTTGACGCAGAGGAACTCTTCAAGACGAGTCATCAAGATCAGGTAGTAAAACAGGACCCACACTAAGGCCCTTGTTAGTCAGCTAGCAGTTGATGATGTAATGGTGCATTGTTCGGTATTCCAAAGCACAATTAGAATTTATCAAATTGCGACACAGTTGCCCGTTTTTCCAGTCGGCAATCCTGCGATTAGATTAAGACAACTAAACTAGTTTGGTTACAGTGACAAATAACAGAAGAGACCAGTCAAACAGTTCACCACAGACAAATGTATGAAAACAAACTGCTACAGTAACACTAACACACAAACACACTGACATTCCAAGGGTACATGTATGTAGCTGAAGAGCCCGCCACACCACTAACTGATGAATAAAACAGGATAAATTAAACAGGAAATATGAAATGAATAAGTTAATGTATCATCCTTTCTCTCATCATATAAGAGCCATTGAGACACAAACGGAGAGCGCAAACTGTTGGTCTAAAGAAAGACGTATATGAGGTCAGACTGATGTACTGTATTGAGCTGGTGTTGGCTTTTTTATTGTGGATATCAGCCCTGATTCACCTGATTTGTATTGTCATAACTGTCCTGGTGTTATTTATATTTTTAATGTTTCCATAGATTAAATGCACATGTGGCATGAAAAAAGTTGTATTGAACGGAGACGACAGATGAAAAAACAGACTAAGTCCAATGAGATAATATAAATTTAAAGTCTCTCCTGATATACAGTAGAAGGATGCAGACCCTGTGATCTGGTGGGAAGCGTTAACAACAACACAGGAACAGAGGACATGATGCATGACAGTAAAGCATAAAGCATTTGTGGTAGTGAACACTTCATTTTCCCCGTGTGGAATCAATGAACAAGGCTGTAAACTCTGCGGATCCCAAAGCATACATAAGAAGGGGGGGTTCAGGTTTACAGCCTAGAGAGGACGTATAGGTGAGCCCCCATACACAGTCACCCCTCACATGTACTGTATGCAGCATGACTTCTGTGTCATGCTTTACTGCAGCATTTTTAATTTACTTTAAACTCTGGGTAAAAGAGATCAGGGTGACCATGAGCAAGAAGGTTACCCTATATTAAAGAAGGGCGCTCTGTCTCTTGAATATATTTTAAGAAGGTAATGTACCTGATTTGTGCTTTAACCCCATGCATCATTATACTACACCGCCTACACAACTACATATATATGTTTAAGAGTGAGTTACATATTAAAGATGGGTAAGCATACGGACGCATCAAGCTTTTCATGCAGCAAACTATATCCTCTGAATAACAGCCTCTATATAGTCCATTACTGGAAGAGTTAAAAAGCTTTGTCAACAACACGCATGCTGATCGTTGAGGCCACACCGCCGCCGCTGCTACACGGGGAACAGCAGCATTCATCTCGCCGACAAAAAAAAAAAGTGGGGAGCCAGCAGTTTTTGTGTAAATCAGCTGACAGCACCGACAGAGTACAGGAAAGCTCCAGCAGGGAGACAAAACCGTTTACCATGCGCAACGCTGGGGGTGCAAACACTGTAATGCAGGCCTAGTATTTGCACAAGTTGCATGCCATAAGATGTTTTCTTCAACAGGCCTACATTATGGCCTGATTTAATAGTGCTGTTAACTCTTTACACCTCGTGCTGGAAAGGTTTTCTAATCGGTTAAAGCAAACTAGTGGAGGCTGCAGACTGAGCTGTGAAGCCGGGGTGCAGCGGCAGCAGCATCGCGCTGCAGCAGCACCGGAGCATGTGCTGATGATGAAGCTGGTTAACGCACACATAGGCATGCACAGCATCATGCGCGTGCATCCGTCCGCTGAAGTTCTAACCCGGGCTATGAAAGTGCATCCTAACTCTATGGTGCTCTGCTGCAGATTTACTAACAAAGTTAAGGCTTTTTCTTTGTGTTCCGCAGTCTGTGCACCAGAGACGCCACACAAATAAGCAACGATAGCAAGCTCATAACTTATTCATAAACGAGCGCGTGGAAGTTCCTTACCGGCGTGTTTATCACCCATGTCCCCTTGCGGTGCAGAAGTTGATCGTATTGCCGACGTAGGCTGGAGGATTGCGTTTGGAGCTTGGAGGTGGCGCGCGCTCGCTTCTTCAGTTGGGACAGCAGACCAGGGCAGGGAGGCAAGTTGCTTGTTTAAAGTAATAGATTACAAAATGAGCTCCTTATGGGGACCCCCCCCACCTAAAAACGCACGAAAGCGACACCGGATGCAGAGCTCTTCGGTGAGCTCGTGCTTATCGCTTCGTGTTCGCAAGAGTTTCTGAGTAAGGTGAACTGAGGGTTCAGGTAAAGAACGAGGGAGGAGGGTTGGGACTGTGTGTGTGTGTGTGTGTGTGTGTGTGTGTGTGTTTGCAGGGGAGAGCGGATGCAGGGTGTGCATTGTGTCTTGATGCAGGAGTACAGTCGATGTTTTTTTGTCTGGATCTCTTTCTGTCGCTGCTGGGCTGAAACACTGCCAGTTTTTTTTAATTTCCTTGCAAACCAGCACGCTTATAATTCGTGCTGATGATTTATGCTGACAAAAGTGTTGCATAAATAAACCCTGATCAATGCTGTTTTTTTCTATTCAAAACATCTTCAAATTGAATATGTATTTAATAATATTGATTACAGTGCCATGCGCGATAAGCCCAGCCTGCATGGTCTTTCAAGACACCACACATTCATACAATCCAGATCTAGAATGCTGCGAATGCTGCGTATACGATTTACAGACTTTCATGTCTACAAGAAAAGTTGCCAAACATGCACTTTATAATAGAGAAACCAGAATACTTTAATATTCCATCTCATCCTCTTTTCTAGGTTTTTGGGACAAAATTGGCAAACTTATACCTCAAATTAGTACAGCAATTGCAATTTTTTTTATCATTGGTGTGTCAGGACTAGTTTCATGAAAAAGATCTGCAATACTTAAGGACATGCCAGTGAGACTATGTTTGCTTACTTCTGAATTAACAGCCTATGGTGAGCTCTGTCCTCACACACCTGCTGCCCACATACCTTACCATGTTGCTTTACTGTTCTGCAAAGGTAGATGATATTTTGCCAAGAGACATCAATATTTAATGAATGAATCACAAATCAATATTTCTGTCCTGAGCATCTGACTCTTTATTGTGCCTGTTATTTGATTATACTGCAGTAGAATTCCGACGGACATTGTGTACATATACAAACACTGCACTGTGTATTCGGAATGAGCTGACTCTTCCATTGTAATGGGTTTGTGCTTTGCACTCTGGAGGAAGTGGCTCGTATTGTGTTATCAACTCAGTGTGAATTGCCGGGGCAGATATAAGGTACAGTGTGTGCATAAGAGTGTGCTGCTCTCATCTTTGTTTTGTTTGCAATTTATTTTTTAAATCTTAAATTAAAACAAAAAAAACACAGAATAGTGAGAGATTGATGTTGTCATCCTCTGGGGTGTTTTGGGTAAAATAAACATCAGGACTTTGCAGTGGTAGAATTATCTAAAATCCCACTCAGTGTCCACTTCACACAGCTTATTAATGTAAATCAGCTGCTTCCCGAAGAATGCCACGGTCACACTCTGACCGCCAGGTCTCCAAATGCAGGAACAAAACAGACAACAAGTCACAGTGGTGTTGTCTAACTCGCCCATTGATCAGCGTCATGGAAAGCTCGCCGTCAGCATTCTGATGGGACTCTATGATAACAGCTAGAATTTCCTCTGATGGTATAAAAAGACTGTGCTGCTCATATAAGATGTTTCTATCCTTTGGGCTGAAATAGAAGCCTCAAGGCCAAATGGCGTTCAGCCTCATGCGTCTGCCTGTGGGTCCAAATCACCAACATGGGAGCCGAACGTCAGAGTGTCCTTATTATTCTCTCTTTCTGGACATACTGTAATTGCAGTAAGATAAATGAGTGTCCTACATGAATGACAAGTTGTTCTGACTTCAGATACTTCCTGTCACGTGACCGAGGCCCCTGACACAGGCAAAATCCTGGCTGGCGTCGGTTCACAGCAAATCGATGAGGGCACCCGAAAGAGGACACCTCTGGGGGAACAAAAAATGCACTGCATTGACCAGAAAATAACCTATAGTCCTCTACAGATTCAGAGAGAGATGATTGTGTGTGTGTGTTTGTGTGTGTGAGGGTTGTGTCGTTGCATTGCAGGGCCGATGCATCGTATTGCTCTTTTACCAAAAATCCTAACAGCTTTTTATCTATTTTAACTTATGCAGCCACTTAAATATTTATGATTCTCAACCTCTTTTCGTCCACTCTACCCTTTCTGGTCCTTTTTTTTTGGCCTCCTCGCCTCAATCGGTCCTGTGCTCACTCCTGTCATCCCTCCCTTTGCTTCTCTGCTCTCTTCATCCCTCCTCCTCCTCCTCTTCCTGCCCTCCCACATCTCCCTGTCCTCCCTTGCCCCAGACCTGCACCCGTAGGATATCATCTAACTAGGCGGCGTGTCCTTGGGTCCATTCAGTGGCAAAGGCATCGTGCTCTTCTGTCTTTGTACACTGTTATCTTTAGCCTGAAACCTTTACACTTTTCTGTATAACTACATAATTGGCTTGTATTATAATGTCCCTACTGAACGCATTGTCTGCCTCAGCTAAGATTAATTACCTACCTACTCCTAAACTTGTTTTATTCTTGTCTATATCTACGGAATTTCTTTGTGCAATATTGTCTATATAGCTATAATAGCCCAGCAAGCCGAGTGCAGATATTGCATTGGAGGAGAGCCCTAGTTGCTCTGCAGACACTGCAGTGCAGCCTTCTCACTGTCAATTCTACCTTCTTCACCTATTTCTGGAGTCCCTGGCAAGCTTGTGAGGAGTTTGTGGAACTTGTCCAGATGCCAATAGCAACACCATCAATACTGTTTAGTCCAGGGCTTCGACTGCATTCTCTCTTGTTTTCATGAAAACAAATTTCAGTGTGGTCACCAAAGGTTTTAGTTTTAATAATAATAATAATAATAATAATAAGAGCAATTGTATTATATTTTTACTAATATTTTGACACTGAAGAATATGTCATATATTCATATATATATATATATCATATATTGTCATATATTTTTACGGTGTTCTCAATCCCTCCGTCTTCTTATTCTTCTATATATGCTCAAAGGTTTTACATTCATTTATGTATTTTCTTCACTTCTAATCGATCTTCAGTGGTGGAATAAGTATTTTTGAACTTTTACTTAAGTAAAGGTATCAATACAACAAAGAAAAAATACTCTGTAGAAGTCCTGCATACTAAATTTTACTCAAGTAAAAGTACGTGTTAAAATAACTTAAACTATCAAAAGTAAAAGTACTTATTGTGTAGAAGTGTCAGAGTGATATTATTATGTTACATTATTCAATTAGTATTACTGGTGAATTAATGTGTAATTTGAGTTGCTCTATATACTGTTTGGTAGTTAAATCTTTACTTTTATTATTTATTTATGCTTTCCCTATTGTGTTCCTGCTGTGTAGAAACTGATCATCAGTTCTGCATAGCCACAGCCTGTTAAATAAATGTAGTAAAGTAAAAAAGTACAATATTTCCCTCTGAAATGTAGTCGAGTCAAAGTTTAAAATAGCACAAAATCGAAAGTACTTAGAAACTGTACTTTTCAGTTCATTACTTTTAATGTACTTTCTTCATTGGCATCTGGCAAATCTGTACTTCCATACACCACTAGAGGGAAGTGAAGTGTTACCTTCGGAAAAACACAAATATGTTGTACTGCCTGCACAACACAGTACCCTCAGCTGCTTTTAACTTTATTGGCCCGGTATACTTACATATACAAATAATTACATTATCTATATGTATATATGTTTATTTGCATAGGGACAAGTATCTCAGATAAACCAGTGCAACACACCACAGCATTTATAGCCTAAAATAATCTGCACTGTTGAACTGCCCATCCGTAGATGGGCCTTTGAAATACATTAAACTCAACAATAAATACGCAATACATTAACCAAACAAATAGATAACAATACATTTTTATTTGCACCTAATATAAACAATATAGTCAAGCCTACTCTTTGTTAAACCAAGAGCCCTTGATTGGATCTCAGACGTCGGAGCTTTTAGACGGGTCCTTGAACGCAGCATTAGCTCCCAGTCTGTGCAGTGGGATGGGCTTCAGGCAGGAGGTCATCTCAAACATGGCGTGGAGAGGATGCGTAATGAAATGGGCTAAAACAGAGTTCCTCCGATCCACCAACACTACCTCACGAAGCACCAGGTGAGAAGACGTAAAGCTGTTTAGGTCGCATGGTTTGTTTTAGCAGGAATAACACTGACAGGACGTGTGTGTGTGCAGTGTGTGATTACCTAACTGTTCCCACTGTCATTGTAAAGAGATTCACGGGACTGAAGCACACAGCTATATAACTTATTACATCTGTTTACAGTATAAATGTACAGCGTGGTATCTGTATCTGCCTTGAACAGATCGAGCAGCACAACTAATGTCCAGATGTTCCTACAGCCTAATGTTTAGCTTATTCTATAGACTCGTAAGTAAATAACTATAGTTTTGACCAACAGCCCAGCCTGCTTGCTACTGACATAGAATAGCTACATCACTGATACACAGATAGTTTTAGTGCTTTTATTAAACCAGCAGGGTAAACAAAAGAGTTGTTGGTCATATTAATATATTTAGTTTTAGACTGTAGTCAGACAAAACGGGCAGTTTGAAGACATCGCTGTGGGCTGCAGGATATTGTGATCTGCATTTGTCACAAATTACTTTCAAAAACCAAACCGTGAATAAATAATAAAAATAAGAATTAGTTTCAGCCCTACAAATACGTGAATCTATACCTCAAGATAAAATGAACATTACAAGCTTTGCCATACATTATATGTATTTACCACATCTGTAAATTCAGTTTTAATACTGTGTTTTTGTTTTGTTTTTTGGCAGACTGAACCCACAGAACCAACAGAGGTGTGGTTTCCGTCGGGAAGCCAAAAGGCTGGAAACAAAGAAAGGAAATGTCACCCAGGAAACAAAACCTACTCCCTCTGAGGCTGGCAGGCCAGCGCCCCCACCTCCTCCCAAAGTCCCCAGGCCGTCGCTCTTCAAACCGCTGATGTTCACAGTAGGGGTAGGTCCTCCAACTCTTCTACTAGCAGGAGAATGATGCATGCAACACTGAGGTTTGGGACAGTGTGTGACGGCATTGCTTGCTTGGTTGCTGTCTGACTCCATGTCAGTTTACAGGTTGCTCCTTTGGTGCAGCGGCCATTCTGCAATACGAGACTCTGAAGTTAAGAGTTCGGAATGCAAAAGAGGAAGCGGAGTCAGAAAAACTCTTACAGGTGAGGTTTTAGTGACACAAACTGCTGGCTCTCCTCCACTGCTGTCAACGTATATACAGTATATATATATATATACTGTATGTAACGAATAGGCTGCTAACAATGATTCAATGACGCGTTGATACACTACAGGGGTCTCAGGACATGACGTACTGGCATGACTGGTGGGACCAGTTGTCAGGCTTCCAGCAGCAGCTCATCCTCCTGGTGTCGATGGTGGATGACTTCTGGAGCAGCCTCACAGAGGGGCAGAAGATCGTCACCGGTAACTCATTTTGCAGACACAGACTCATTTTGTCCCCGTGTTCCTTCATATTGCATGGATTAGCATCAGCATCTTTACGTGCCTTTAATTTAATCCCACATTTCTTCACTGTCACTTATCCTTATTACTGTTTTCCAGGCATCATTGCAGTAAATGCTGTAGTCCTGTGTTGCTGGCGGATCCCTTCAATGCAAAGAACCATGATAAAGTACTTCACGGCCAACCCAGCTTCCAGTGAGTACACATGTTCTACCAGTTGTTTTTTTTTTTTAAATATTAAATAAATATATCAAAGTGCTTACACAAGGACAGCAAGGGCAATAATTTTTCCTGCATGGGTATAATTTACAGCCGGATCCACTGACCATGATCAATTTCTCTCTTCATTATTCTCTCCCCCTCCAGAAACACGGTACCTTCCCATGGTCCTGTCCTCCTTCAGCCACTACTCCATTGTCCACATGGTGGCCAACATGTATGTCCTGTGGACGTTCTCATCAGGAATCGTCTCTCTCTTAGGCAAGGAGCAGTTTCTTGCAGTCTACCTCTCTGCCGGTAAGTCAAATGAAGAACAGGGTCTAATAACATTGCATTGAATAATCTCGTACATCATCTATTTAGGTTCAGCTTTCAATGTTTAAAGTAATACACATTATAAATAACTTAATCTTCAAGACATACAATTAATTGCATACTGAGTGGCATCTCAATCATAACGTGTACTTTCAGGTGTGATTTCAACCATGGTCAGCTACATGTGTAAAACTGCGACTGGACGTCTCCATCCATCCCTGGGAGCAGTAAGAGTTTTGCTCAAATCTTCCCACAGCTCAACACAGCAGCACAGCAGTCTTAATGTGTTGACCTGTGTTTTGTTTGATCCATAGTCAGGTGCCGTCATGGCAGTACTGGCCGCAGTTTGTGCAAAAATGCCAGAGGCCAAACTGGGCATACTCTTCCTCCCCATGATCACTTTCACTGCAGGAAACGTAAGTGACTCAATCAGCAAAACAGACAAAGTCCAGTGTGTGTGTGTGTGTGTGTGAGTGTGTGAGTGTGTGTGTGTGTGTGTGTGTGTGAGTGAGTGAGTGAGTGGATGTGTAAGCACGGATGTCTGAGTGCATGACAGAGAGATGGTTGTTGTTGATTTACGTCTGCATATTTGAGTTTAACTTCCTGTCCTTGGTCTGCCTTTAGGCTCTGAAAGCGCTTGTTGCCATAGATACAGCAGGGCTCATACTGGGATGGCGGCTGTTTGACCACGCAGCTCACCTTGGAGGAGCCCTCTTTGGAGTGTGAGTGGCCAATGTTCCTCTAACATTAAGAACAATGTATTTGTGTTTTTTTTTGTAAGGAAGAAAGATTTAAAAACTCTCCAGATAAATGATGGGCCACAAACAATAATACATTTTGTTAGTTTTTTCATATTGGAGAATGTAATGACCCCGAGTCTTACTTTCATCCTCTAAGTACATCAGATGCAGTGAAAGAGACTAAAGTTTGGGGTTGGGCCTAAATTGTAAGAAATGCAGTGAAAGAGTTAAAAGTATTCTTGTAGCTGAGGTTCAGAGTTCATTCTTAACAGCAGAAAACAATCTCACCAAAAGGTCCATTGTGAACCAAGTATGGAATTTCTGTCACAAGATAATAGCTGATTAAGTCACTCATAAGCTGTTATCACATGAAACGGCTATATTAATACTTTGATTCTGTTATTCAAGTTATTATAAAATGTTTTTACACATTGTTGTAGCTAAAACTTCAGGTTTATGCTACTTACAGTGGCATAAATCTTCTCAAACAATGTTATTGTGTATTAATATTATGCGGTTTTGTAGTACATTTTAACCATCTCCATGCATCTTGCCCTACAGATGGTATGTGGCATACGGTCACAAGCTGATTTGGAGGAAGAGGGAGCCCTTTGTGAAGCTGTGGCATGACATGCGTTCTCCAGGCGCCGGTGGATCCAGACCAGGAGGTTGGTGGTAGTGGACCTGGACCACAATGAGACGGTGCAAGGTCTCTTGAATCCTTTTTGAAAGAACTAGAGTCCACAGTTACCCCAGAATATACAAGGACACTTTCATCCACCAAGAGTGTCAGGTGTTAGTTTATTAATAAATATAGTTTTTCATTCAAGGCGACTGAGACCTAGCTGACCTGAAATGTGAAAAAAACAGGTCAGACCTTGTACCTAGTGTTGCAATCCAGATGTTTACTGTGTAGACTGATAACATCTGCTGCTCTACAAGTATACCCTGCAAGCTACGAAACAAATCACCACTCTACCTCTGAATAATGTGATGATGTCTAACCTTCAGCCTTCATGTTGGATTTTACCTGTTTTATATTATTGAGAACATTCGCACAAGCCTGGGCGGACAAAGCAGAGTGCTGGTACGATTCAGTGACCGAATCATTGTAATATACAGTCCTGTGGGCTGATCTTATGTTACTATTAAAACTGGAGTTTCAACAATCTGAGCATTTATGTTTTAATGAAAGGGGGGGGATTAGTCCTCATTGAAACAAGAACTTACCTACCTCATCATTTTTGTCAAGTGGGAACTCATACTTCTACACACTGGTGAAGAAAAAGAAGGGGCGATGATGTTTGTCACAAACAAGGTGCATACATTTGTCAGTCATTTTACTTTGAAGCTCTGGAAACTAAGGTTGGCTTTTGAAAATAAAAACTTTGAACAAGGACGCCACCCACTCACAGATTTGGCCCCGTCACTTGATTCTTCAATCATTCAGTGCTTCTCAGGATGCTGACCTCTGTTCACCTGTTTCCAGGACTAACTTATTAACTAATTAGGAATTCATCCACAAATTCTGTTCAGAGAAAAAGTGTTGGCTTTATTTAACAGAGTCACATGATAGTCTTACAAACGATTGTCCATGCATGCATAGTACTGTACATTACGATTGTTGGAATGCGTTTAATACCTGCAATAATTCTATTTTATTCACAAATTCACACTTTAGGTAGAGAAAATGAATATCTACATCGTCTAACAAGTATTTTAAACGTTTGGGGACGTGTACACAAGCTCAGAGAAGTTACCCTTACCATAAACAACTATAAAAAGGTAATAAAACAAGAATTTGAACGAGTCAGCATCAACGCTGTAAACTCGTGGTTACAAAAGAGGCAAATTGTAAAAAGCAGATCTGAGACTGACACCTGCTGGCTACAAAAGAACTACAATCCACTGGGAGGGCTGTTCACAGTTAAGGTAAGGCAGCTTTGGTAACAATATACAGATTATTACCTTATCAAATATGGACGATTCATCAGACTCGGCCATGTGCAGAAAATGCTGATTGTCAGCAATAGTCCTGCAGATGCAATGGTTGAACTGCTCAGCAGCAACACACTGAGCAGGTAAACTTCAATCAAACATTCTTGTGAGAAGCACTTTGAGCTCGAAACACTATATTATCACTACTGTTTTATTGCAATAATGTCATCAAAATGTGAGAAGAATTTCCCTGTGAAATTTGAAATTGAGCTTCCTACACATGCTGGGATCAACAGTGTCGACCTAATCCTTCACCTAGACGGGTGTTATTAATCAAAACACAGACTTACCAGACTGTTACTCGAGTCTGTCTTCTTTCAGTCCAAAACGGTCGGCGGTGTGGCAGCTCCTCAAGCTCTGCTCTTGTGGTTGGCATAGCTGGGGAAGCCAAACTGGGAGATCATCAGGTTGGAGAAGCGGAGTGGCATGAAGCCATAGATCTGCGTCAGCCTGTTCAGGCAGTAGGATCTCTGAAGAAGGTGTTCGGGGCGATGCCACATGCCCTGGTACCCGCTGCTGGCATCCTTTTCCAGGTTGCGGAAGTCCACGGGTTTGACGAAGACCCCGGAGGGTTTGTCGATGCTGCCTACGGAGTGCTCCCTCAAATACAGCGCGACAGCAAAGTTAATGGCAATGTCGTCGCAATTCTGTGTTTCATCCACCAGCGCGTGGACTGCTCTGGGTTGGTCCTGGAAGACCTGCAGGTAGCGACGGTGGAAGAAGGCAGCACCAATTAACACCATGGAGTATCTGCAGTGAGTGGATGAAGATAGAAGGATTTCTTTTAAAAAAAAAAAAAAGGCATTTCACATCATAGTAAGACCAAAACAAACAAGAGGCCAATAAGATGGACAAAATAATAACAAATAGAGCACGACTTACTTGTCACCTCCAGCTGTTTCTGGGTCCTGCAGTTCAAAGCTGCCGTAACTGTACACTCCTCCTGGTGTCGAGACGTGTTTCCGTGGGACGAACCCAACGATCTGGTCTGAAAATTGCTGCGGGACAAAAGTCAGTCATATTGTGTATGGTGCACTGCAGTACCACATGATGATGATGATGCATTTTCTTTGTTTACATTATCAATGTAATTCAAACACAGAATTTGAATCACTGTCATCGACATTGTCCCCTGAAGCTTTTTACCTTCCAGACGGAGAAAGCAAAACTGATGTCAGGAACACTGACCAGGGTGTCGTCATCCAGCATCAGCACGGCTAAGCATCAAAAAGCAAACGCCACTTAAACAAGGTTGAAACAGGCACAACATATAGGTCGATCCATATTTAATATCCACAGCTCAAAGCATACACAATATGCAAGCTGAAAGACGTACTCACCATCAGTATCGATCTCAGGTAACGGTTGTAGTCTGTTGCGCATTTGATTGCTCGTCTGCTCATTGAAGACCACGGGGACCGGATGAGGCCGCAAAGAGTTCCATAACTTCAGGGGTGTCTGCGTCCCGATGTTGTTCCACACTATGACGATCTGTTGAAGGTGAGGCACTGCCTGGTAATGGTTCAGGAGTTGGAGCAAAATATCGGTGCGGTTGTAAGTTTGAATGACGATGGTGAACCTCTGCTCCTCCTCTGTGCCGTCACCGCGGTGGCCCTGTGCGGGAGTCTCCTTTGGTGACGCTGCCCTGCGCAACACTCCCAGGACACCGACGCCTCCTCGGTCCTCGGCGGGGGGCAGCAGAGCGGTCAAGGCTGCACCAACCAGGAGCAGCAGCAGGATTGGCCAGACCAAATAGGCTCGCTTGAGCCCCATGAAGCATCGGGGGAACCTGCATCTTGTGAGGCACAGGACATCCCGTTACAGTGTACTCCCAGGTAGAATAGTTAAGCCCCACCAGCATTACAATGGAATCCACTCAGGATACATTCACATGCTATGGTGAAAGCGTGGCTTTACA
>NW_022280045.1:4167608-4175134 GCF_004355925.1 Anarrhichthys ocellatus | reverse complement strand
TGTGGATCATTAAAGGGGGTCAACAGCTGGAGAAGCGTCTCTCACAGGGTCACAGGACTGCAATAAGCCCGTCCAATCATTTCATTGATAGGCACATCTACCGACCCGTTCTGCTCGTGCACTCATTGCGCGTCACCGAGTCTTCCAAATCAACAGCAGTGAGTACTAAAAAAATATCCATGTAGGTTCTTTATGCTTTGTTTACGTTCATGGTGACGGGCTGTCAGTGTTGCCGACTTGGCGACTTTCTTGCTTGATTTAGCAACTTTTGGAGCTCGTGCTGCTAGCTAGTCATTGGAAAAGAGTTGGGAACACTGGGCTGAGTTTTTCGGTTGGATACTCTTCTTGCTAGTTTCTCAAGAGTACCAACCAACCCTGCATTTAAGGTAGTTTCCCTGAGTCCCAGATTAGTCCACTCCCTGCCTACACCGCTGCAAATACTGAATTTGTTCCGACATGCGAATCAAAATAAATGTTAGTTTACCCCAAAAGTGTTGTATGAAACCATGATGTTATGTTGGACATACAGTAATCTTGGAAACAGCCTAAACGTAACGCCATGCCTTCACTATACTTAGCTGCAACGTGATAGCCATGTCTTTGCATTAAACACAGTAGAAGTGATGCTTGACTCCAGACTCACCTCATCGTGTTGACGCTGCGCACTGCCCCGTTTGCTTTACATGGTCGCCATCATGGCTGACTTTAACCAAAGAGCCTGAAAGAAAAAGATCTCCTGCAAACCGCAACCGAAGCGGAGCTCTGCTGCGTTGTTGGAAAAGCTGCAAATTGCCAAGTAACGTTACCTGAAACACGATATTTAATTGTTTCTGTATCCTCTATGGTACAGTGTTCACTCACTTGAGCATATGTCGTACACTTAGTACATCGACGCCATCTTTGTTGAGCTAAACTAATGGACAGGCACAACTCCACCCACTTCAGAAATACTAACGCCTTTGGACAGGAAGTAAGGGAAACACACTCCAGTGACAACCTCACAAAACTTTAAAGTTGTCTGAGTGCTTGCAGCAAAGCTCAGTTACGTGTCGTCAGTGGTGCAGCGCTTGGTTTGTTTGTACCGGGTATTTATCGTGTACTATTTGAAAGTGGTGTGAGTACTTGTAAAGCTAGTATCTTAAAGCAAAGTTCAACACTTCGTTGTAATTCAGGTTGGTCAGCATTGCCCAGAGGAACATGCTTTTGGCACCAACGCTGAGTTGTCCTACAGTCCCACTTTCCAATGGTCTGCAGATTCCAATATTCGGATTAGGTACGTTTTAAATACTGCAGGTGTCTCGTGACTCTAATGTAACTAAAACATAACAAATACTCACATTGTATGATGTTTTACTGTTGTTTCTAACCTGTTATGCCACAGAAGAAGAAAATAAGTATGCATGGTAGTTTATTTTACATCACATTATTATTTTTTAAATAGGCTTTTCTGGGGAGAAAACCCAAATGGAAAGGGTGACGCAATATGTCAATCACTAACTCAGACATTCAGTCTTTTTTTTTCCTTTAGCTGTGCCAGGTAGTTATTCAAACTAATTTCTCACTTTTCTTTCTGAACTTTTGAATACACACATGTATTTATATGCTTTTTTAGTCTTTCTTAACAACGTAATGTATGTATGCAATACTGTTTCTTAAAATGCAAAAAACAACAACAACATTGAACTGACATTGCTTTAAACTGCTGATATTTAGTTGCTGTTTTCCCTCTATACTAAGCACCTCACATGAGGGCGGATACTCCCACAATGCCGTTGTGTACGCACTCACGGAGTGTGGCGTGCGCCACATCGACACAGCAAAGCGCTACGGCTGTGAGGAGAAGCTGGGTAACGCTGTCAGAGAAAGTGGGATACCACGAAGTGATCTGTGGGTCACCAATAAACTGTGGCCCGGGGACTATGGATACAACGCTGCAAAGAAAGCCTGCCTGGACTCCTGCTCACAGATGGGCTTTGAATACTTTGGTATGAGTTGTGATAACGTTGATAAAGAGTTGATAAAGACATGTTAAATAGAAACTACAGTTATGTGTTATTGCGGTACCATCTTCTTTTTTTAACTTCTGATGGGAGATGTGTAAACGTCCTGTAACAACGATGGTTCTTTGCTTCTTTATTATCATGTTAGTCTTTGTACGCAGTTTGTTGTCCTCCTATCTTGTATAGTCTTTCATTAAATCATCACCCGGACCCTTTCAGATCTGTACCTGATGCACTGGCCAGAAGCAACGCAACCCGGTTGCTCCAACAGGGAGATGAGAGCTGACACCTGGAGAGCTCTGGAGGAACTGCATAAAGAAGGTACATATAGAAGATAATATTGGAAAAGTATATAATAAGTGACTCCAGCCAGCATCATTGTGATATAGTGCTGACAGAGTGTACTGATAGAGCATACACATCCCTGTTTGTCACTGTAGGGCTGTGCTCTGCTATTGGAGTGAGCAACTTTTTGGTCCACCACCTTGAAGAGTTAAAGGAAGACTGTAGTGTCGTGCCACATGTTAACCAGGTATGTTCAGAAAACCTTCAATTAGATTAAATGTGCATTTTTGCTAAAAAATAAATGTTTTTTTATATGAAATAACTTTTGTACTGTACCTGCATTTTTTTTGAGTGTGACTTACACATGGAAAATACATGATTAAATAACAGAAATGTGTTCTCCAAGAGTTATGTGTTTAATGTATTCCTCTCTGAGGTGCTGTTTATCAGTGTTGGAGTATACAAGTACACGATGAACTGAACTACCGATACGCAGTGACTTGCCTGTGATGTATCCTGACGTTGTTATGACCCACCAGGTGGAGTACCATCCTTTCCAGCAGCCCAATCAGCTGATGAAGTACTGTCGTCAGGAGGGAATTGTATTCGAAGGGTACAGTCCTCTGGCCAGAAGTCAAGTCCTCAACAACCCAACCGTTCTTCAGATCGCACAAAAATACAGACGCACGCCCGCTCAGATCTGCATCCGCTGGAGTATTCAGGTTCAGATATTGCTTGCCCTAAGTTTAATTGGCCGAACGTATTTATTATTTTTACCTACAATGCTATGGTTTCTCTACTTACCCGTAGAATGGAGTTGTCACAATACCAAAATCCATAAAAAAGGAGAGGATTCAAGAAAACTGTCAAGTGAGTTGAAAATGCATTGCAGTCTTTTGCTTGATTGTAACAATCTGTTATAAATAAAGAATGGTGATGAAAGATTCAATATGTTTTAATGAACCAATCAAGCATGCATGTCCACACAAATGCATTTATTAAAATGAGAAACGGCAAAGAGCTAACATACAAAATTGGAAAAAGGAGCAGAGGATCAGCGGTTCGATCCCTGGCTCCGCTAGTCGCATGCCGATGTGTCCTTGAGCAAGACACTTAACCCCAAAATTGCTCCCGTAGCTGTCTGCTAAATGACTGTAATGTACTTAGAGCATGATCTCTAATGTCACAGCCGTTCCCTTTTCTCATTCCACCCCTTATCCCTTTCTCCTCCTCTACCTCTGCTCTCTCAAACACAGGTGTTTGGGTTCCAGTTGGAGGAGTCCGACATGGCCACTTTAGGAAGCTTGGATGATGGAAGACATGTGACTTGGGATCCAACAAATGTGGAGTAACAAACTCGGATTGTGTTTGTCTTGGAACTAGGTCACTGACAGTTAGCCTTAAGAAATCTTGAGATTGTAAGAAGATTTTAATTAGTACTTTTGTTCATTAGAAGTGTGTCCACCCTCGCCTGAAGTAGACTCTACTATGATGCCAGATTAGTTCATCTCAGTTACCTCTTCTGGAAGGAATATACAGATGTGCATGTTTAGTCAGTACAAATACAATACAATACAAATATCTTCTTTTTATTTTAATAGTGCAAGAATGACAAGCATCGGTAACAAAGAAAATATGATCTGTACAAGGAGGAAATTCAACATCGTTGACACTATATACTGTTACTTGACTAGAGTTGTGGTTTAATCTACTACAAAGGAATATATTACAGAAAGAGCTCAGACTACTTCGACGTATAGCCTGTGACATACATTTTATCCTCGGCTCTCTTGACCAGAGGTTCAAACAATATGCCCAGTAATAAAAATATGGAATGTTATTAGTTTCAAGGAGCTGAAACAAAATTATACATTAGACAATCAGAACCATTTCAGATATTTGCAGTTAAGGGACTTTTATGACAGAGAAATGAAGCACAATGTAAATCTAGATTTAAAATAAAATGGAATAGTACCATTGAACCATGATTGGAGATTACAAATCAAAGAAATATAGAATACTATATATGTTATATCAGCACCTGGAGAGAAGAGGAAACATATGTGAAGCTGATATGTGAAGAAGAACTAGGTGTTAATATTACAGAAGATAAATGATTGCATGTTTGGAGAACACAACAGTCTTCAACATCTTCACATACTGTATTAGATTCTTTTCAACACCCCAAATTATGAGTCATTTCTTGTCTGTAGCAAAACCATGTTGGAGAAGCTACAGGCCAATAAATCATTCACATGTATTTTGGCTTTGTCCTAAAATCTTAGTTTTGAGTACTGTTCACGTGATAATCAAAATGCTGCGCTATTGTATACCAAGGGCCACATGTGGTAGCCTACTGTACTTCAGCAATATATAGTAAAGGAGATACTGTGTTACGAGAAGGCCGATGTTGAAAGTCTTGTTTGCGGCTCGTAAGAAGGCCATTACGAAGAGATGGTACGAGGCAGAAACACCAACGCAAGATGGATGACAGAAAAATGTGAAAGAAATATATGATATGGAACTGTTAACTCACAGGAGAAGAGGTCAAGAGGAGCGACGAATGGGATGAATGGAGGATGCTTACATGTCAATGGATGGAGAAGATAATATATGTCACAGGAATAAATAGGTTTTGTGATGTCAAAAGGATGGTATGCCATTAAAAAGTCATAGCATAGTATGTCACAAAAATAACAGTCAGAGTATATTATAGAAATGTTATAAAAAGTCATACTATCGTGTGATATGAATGTCATAGAAAAAGTCTTAGTATGGTATGTCATTAAACATGTTACAGTATAAGATGTATAGTATGTATAATATGCCATAACAATGTCATTAAAGTCAGTCTGCCATAAAAATGTCATGTTATAGTTTGCCATAAGTCATTAAAAAGTCATAGTATGGTTTGTTATAGTATGGTATGTCATAGTATAGTATGCCATAAAAATGCTGCACTAGATGCTTTTTCCGCCACTTTTTCTGCAATTGTCACTAGATATGGTACAGAACATCCGTACCGAGCAGGTGCAGTTTTTTATTTTTGTTCTATACAGTTTAGCTAAAGCTGGCCCTCATTAAAGTTTGCAATTACAAATATTACAAAAAGAGTTCTACCTCCTGAACGCATTTTGCTGTTAAAACTACATTTGGTGGACATATGTAAATATGATTCTTAGGTGACCATGACAAATTGGGTGCTATTTGGCCAATAGATGGTGCTTTAGCATTTTAATTCAATTTTATTTGTATTGCCCAATATCACAAATTTGCCTCATAAGACATCCTGTGTCCTTGGACTTGCATTGGATGAGGAACAACTCCCAAAATAAACCCTTTAACGGGGAATAAAAGGAAGAAACACCAGGTCTCTGTCCCTATGCATATGTACGTCCTTTGCATAGCATGTCAAAAAAGTAATGAAGTCATTGGAAAGTATCTCGGACAGAAAATGATACAGTATAATATGATGATAAAAGTTAAAAAGTAGGTTAAAAAAAATGTATGTATAGTATGTTGACAAAAGTGAAAGAAAGTCATAGTACTCTATAGTTCGTCAAAAAAATGAATTGTATACTCGGACGAAAAAAGTTTTTCACAGAATATAGTATGTCCAGAGGATCATATTATTTTATGATGAGAAAGTCATAATATAATAGGCTGAAAAATGTTTTTAAAAAGGTCATTGTATAATATGTCGAAAAGAAAATCATAATACAGTATGTGAAACGAGGTCATAGCTTAGTATGTAAAAGAAAATTCCGAGTATAAAACACTGAATGTTACATGCTATTATATCACCATGTGTATATCTGTTAGTTAGTAAAATGCTGCTGTTAGCACGTTAGCATTCAGCTTGGATTGGTAAAAGTCCAGCGTTTAGCTCCACTCGTTCTCAACACACATTGGACTGTTTGAGTTGTATTCAGTGATGAATGGCAACTAGCAAAATTAATCTCAGTGTTTTCAGCAGGTTTTAGACGTTACCCCACAATTTACGATACTCAAGAGAGTTTTAGCAAGTTTTGGCAAATAGTGGTTTTACCATCTAGTCTAGAATATAGACAGTCCTTTTACCTGATGAAATGCCTTTCAGGTGTAAACACTTAAGTTGCTTTTTAATTTGCTGGACTCTTGTTAAAAAAAACAAAAAAAAACAATGACACAAACAATCAGAGTTAGCAATATCATTTAATCATTTCCCCTCAGCTTAGAATCACTGTTGTACATAAGTTACACTTTGTTTTCTCAATTTCACAGGTTCATTTTTTTCTCTTTTCAAACTTCCAGTTTGACCTCCCTCTCGTATCAAACGAAAAAAAAAGCAGATTGTATTATACAAAAATGCAAACCAATTTTCACACAGTGAATTCTCTTACAAAGTCATAAAATGGCGTAATAATGGCTACATCCACATTGGAGGAAGATATTTCTAGACATTCCTTAATGGAGTATAATATACATATAAAAACTTTTTTTCTTGCTGAAATCAAAACCTGTACCTTAATTTAAGAGATATTTTACAAGGGAGTAATCATATAAAATAGCCATTTGCGAATTTCCCCAGAAAGTCAGGGAATAAAATGTGAGCCTCAAACAGCAGTAACAGAGTTCAGTGGTCAAGGGTGGGAGTGGAGGGGTTAACTGGTTATGTAAATGAGGGGTAGAGGCAGCAGTTCCACTCAAGATACAAAAACACACAGGAGATTGAAATGAACATCTTTGCCATTTACTAAATAGTAAACCACCCCAATTAGTCGTATGTTGGTTCCACTAAGCTAAAGGTGATTCAGGCTCATTCACACCTGCAGGGACGTGTTTGGGTTAGTTTTGGTTGACTTGTACTTAGAGAGGGTGAGAAACATCATATTGAATTAACACCATCTGTTGCCAATTCGTGGCATTATAACAGCAGAATTAAGCTGGTGTGGACAATGTCTTGTAAATATATACGTCTTAAGGAGAACAAAGCTGTTGCGTGAATGTCACTCGGACACTCTCGGCTGCTGGCGATACATCGGGTCGGATGATGCATTAAAGACTGTAAGACTTGCAGGGCAATAAATTCACTCAACTATTGCAGGAACAAAAAGAGAAAGAGAAAAGGACTACAAACCAAGCTAAGTCAACAACATTTCCTTAAAGAATTACAGTTTGCCTCAAGTCTTGAGAGAATTGCATTATTTGCATGTTGCTGTTCTACATTAAATTTTCAAAAAGTGAGAGAGGGGGGGGGGG
>NW_022280045.1:4149387-4167508 GCF_004355925.1 Anarrhichthys ocellatus | reverse complement strand
GGGGGGGGGGGGTCTACTAGAGTCCATCTGTATGACTCTAAATCAGTCCAATTCAGTGTTAATTAGTCATTTTGAAATCACCTCATGCTCCTAAAGCAGACAAGGTAAAGGGGCATTGCAAGAGGATTTAAGGCCAACCTATCGTCAGAGACTTCCTGAATATCCTCTCGGGGACAGACGTGGGAAAAAAACCCAACACTTTTCTAATACCTCAAAACTATCACCCAGTACAGCACACTTTGAGGAAGAAAAAAACAAACAAAAAAAAAAAAACTTAGGGTACATTTTCTACAATACAATCTAGCACACACACAACTTCTCCATAAATTTTCCAAAGTTACAGAATTTTGTCTTCTTCGGAAGCATAGTCTATAAAGAACATCTTTGTTTGAACACAAAAGATTAAGTGAACACGCATCAATGCGCACAGAGGTCCTTCGTCTGGGAAAGGATAAAGTCTGTGTTGGCAACCAGTGGACAGAAAACAAATCAAAACGACGAAAAAGAAACAAAAACATTTAGCTGATTCTAAATAGAGATCATTTAATATAAATGCTGAGCGAGTAAAATAAGAGGTGGCACATTAATAGTGCTTTAGTATATTAATGTATGTATACATACTCATATGTATAAGTGAGCTGTGTACCTAAACAATAAATGTAGCAAGGAGCAGAGGCTTGAAGTGTGGTAGGGAAAAAATATTTTTTTTTAAAAACCCGAACATCTACTATCATGGCGCTGACATATTGGAAGAGATGCCTATCGAACAACCCAGATGAGGGACACTAAACATTTGTGTCTTTATTTTTTTTTTCCACTCATCAGTTATCAAGGGATTTGTCAAACTGTAAGTTTCTCATGTGACCAAAACGAAAGGGGTCAACGTTAAAGTTAAAGTTGCCCCGGAGCGTCTCCTCTACCCATCAACCGTTCAACAACAAGGGCTCAGAGCTGTAAAACTGGAGCCAATAATGTAACCGTTTACAAAAGGCAAAGCGCTCCGTGTCGAGCATCAGCAGTAAACAATCTACACGATGGACAAAGAGCAATAATAGTGGTGGTCATGGTGGTGATGATGACACATCAAGGAGTGGAAAAGGAAACATATGATATTGTAATACTCACCGATAAATGCTTAAATATACTCAATGTGATATAAATGAACTTATGAAGTTTGCTTTTTTTTTGCGGACAGCCATCTTTGAGAGTAGGTGTTGTTTACTCCTCAGTAACCGACGCCAATATCTCCGTCTGTAAACATGATTTAAAATGTACTGTGCAGCTTAAAACGCTACAACCGCTACTTTTATAGGAATGCAAACGGTAAGTTTAGGTTTTTACTTGGAATTGAACCGTTTTCCCGACAGAGAGGAGGACATGCACGAAGCAAAAACCCCTGTAAAGCCTTCACTTGGTAAGCCACGCCCCCCCCCAAATCGTAACAACGTAAAGCATGAAAAAACAAAACGAAAATTGAACAAAAGAACACAAGGGAAGGCAACTTCATAGAAGTTAGGAGAACAAATGACAAGATAATCCCAATGGGGAGGCCTTTTGTGTGGCTAGACGAGGAGCTCTGAGGAGGGAATTCCCTTAATTACGCTAATTTATCAAGACACAAGAGATGTACACTCTGTCAGCCTAAACATGTGCATTCATCCCGCCCCCCAAAAATAAATGATTTTTGGGCATACTGTAAAAAGATTTCACAGCATAATTAGCTGGGATTGAATGCAGCTCTATGATCGAGCGCAGGCTTTACAACCGAACCACATCAGGTCACACCACAACCCAGAGAAGCACAGAGTAGATTCCCTTATAGAAAACATGTGGAAAGCTCGTTATCAAAAAGACTTGTTGCAATCTTTAAAACAGAATGCTTCAATTAAATATAGAATATACTGCTTTCAAGTATGAAACATACATGATGTGTTCATAAAACGCATTAATAAAATTATACTTCTTGTGGCAGGTGAAGACGTGCATGTGCTGCAAAGGTGATTTGTGAAACACCTCGCATCTCCGTTTTCAGCTGAATACCGGTGGAATATTGTACTGGCGTTTCCCTCCTCAGAACGTCTGCATCCGAGCAAACACGTTTCTTTTTTTTTTTTACGATTCAGGGGTTGAATACCAAGTGACGCACGTCTGCCGTTTCCTACAATACCTTCGTAGATGGTCAGATTGCAGGAGAAGGTCCTCAGAGTGCGTGTGAGTCTGCTCCTCTGTGTCCAGCTGTATGTTTGCTGGTACAGCTGAACCAAAAAGTATTGTTATGGGGGAGGATCGATGAAATGCATGACTGCGTTTTATTCAGATTTCCAACGGAATGGGCCTAACCTTTTTTGGATGAAATTACAATACCACTGTCAACATCACCACCATTTTCTCTTCCTGATACATCTATGGTGAGCCTTGTTTATCTTTAATCCCAGTACAAAAAAAAACAACAAAAAAAGAAGAAAACAAATTAACACACACAAGAAATGTTATCATATGCTCTGGTTTCCAGGCAAGGAAAGTCATTAAAAAAAGCTCATTCACAGAACAAAAAGAAAGAAAATTCATATCACGGCAGATACTGCTCATCTTCTAAATAGAATGGGTGCCTGTGCATGCTTTTCAATTGAGCATCTTGAGTGAGTGAGAGTGTGTGTGTGTGTGTGTGCGTGTGTGTGTGTGTGTGTACTGCCTATGAGCAGGAATGGACGACGCCATTCTTCTGCATGTCTGAACCAGTGGCACCGGGATCAGAGCACAAGCCCAAAGCAGACGTCTTATTGGTCAGTGACAGCATGGACCCGCCCACTGCACTTTCTTGCAGACTGTTGGAGCCGTTGGACACCTCGCTGAATTAAGGACAGAGAGAGAAAGGAACCCAGGTGAGAACAGGGAACACTGGGAGGAGCTCGGGCTAATAAACAAACACACAAATATTCAGGGAATATACACATTTATATATTTAAGTACGCGTTTACCCACCCAAGAGCCAGGGAGATTTCTTCTAGCTGAGTCTTATGCTCTGGTTGTCCATTCTCTGCAGGTTTAATCTTATACTGCTGAACGTCATGGGTCACTTGGTTTTCCTGATTTGTAGATGGATAAAACATGCTCAGTTGCTAGAAAGACACCCAGTTAGATACTGAACCCTAATCAGTCAATATCTTTTAAGACTTAAGCCATGGCCTAGACCAGTAATTCTCAACTGGTGGGTCGCGGGCCCATGCCTGAAAAAAATTAAAAAAATCCTGCGCTATTATTTTGAAGGGGATTTTTTATGCAGTGGAGTGCCATCTATTCACACTCCTTAACAGTATTTGGCATTAATGCCTTGTAATGCTGCCATTTCACAGCATAGAAGAACACCCACAAAGTTTGTTTTTATATGCTAATTGAGCGAAACGCAAGTACGACACCGACTACATGAGATATGGATTTTCTTACATTGAGGACAAAAGAGGGCAAACACCTCTGTGTGTTTTGTGCAGCGAGGTTCTGGCACAAGAAAGCATGAAGCTGTCATTTGAAGCTCTGTCAAATGACACTATAAGTAGACGGATTGAAGACTTGTCAGATGACATCAAACAACAGACCACAGCTCGAATTTAGGCAAGTGGTCATTACAAATGGACGAATCAACAGACATAACAAACAAAGCAGTTTTACTCCTTTACGTGAAACATGTGTGGGACGGGGACTGACAGGAACAATTTCTCTGCACAAGAGAGCTCCCTACACTACTTTCAGCTCAGGTTCAAACTGCACCATCTTTTCATTAAATACATTTGAGAAGTTGAAAATTTTCCTCGATTTGGGGAATTTTCCTCGGCTTGTCATTAAGGGGTGATGGTGGGTCCCACAGCCAGACCAGTTGAGAACCACTGGCCTATACCATTACAACTGTATGGTTTGCAGAATTTGTTGTATGTATATTAGCACTCATCCTGCTGTATGGTGTTAACACCACTTCCACAAAGTTTTGTTTTGAAATCAATAATTTCCACCCAATAACTTCTCTCAGCATACAGAGACTGTTTCATCCCTTGTTTTTACCCTAACAGCTCCCCCCCCCCCCCCTTACCAAAGCCATCTCACGGGTCCTCTTGCCAATCTCTCTCTCCACCTGGCGGAGCTCCAGGCTCAGCTGTTCACTGGAGACAGCTGCTGTACTTGCTCCCACTGCAAGCCACTTGGGCTGCTGTTGAGCTGCTGCTGACTGGCCCTGGCCGGGCTGCCCGGGCTGGCCTGCCAATGCACTGGCCTCCCTCTGCAGCAGTAAAGAGTTACTGGCAGCCTGTGATAGCCAAACAGGAAGTGAAGAGGATGAGTGCGCAATTTGGAAATTTCTGGCAGCAGGAATGCTGCGTGAAATAGAAAAACTGTTTTCTTTTTTGTTCCCGTGTTGACTGTATTTTGGGAGTGACTTGGCAGCTTGACTGCTTTGATTCACTTATCATGATTAAATGATAGCAGGAATATTAATACATAAAATATGAAGTCATGTCCTCTGGAATTTAAAAACAAGACTTATTTCAATATTTCACCATCGTGTAGCAACTGTCTGCTCTTTCCAGACCTTCCTGGGTCTTCCTGTTAGTGAGAGAGCATACACACCTCCATGCTTCGCATCTGGGTCTGCTGGTTGATCTGCTGGTTGACCTGCTGCAGCTCAATATTTAACTGTTCTCTGTCTGGAGTTGCCATAGGCAGACTGTGAGAGTGAAAATACAATAAGAAATGCTTTACAATCATCTTCATAAGCAACAGACATTCACTTTCATGCATGTAGTTCTGATATTTTCTTGAAAAGCCTGATGAGTATCATCATGTGAATATTAAAAAGGTGACAGGAAATCAAACACAGGCCTCACCGCTCACTGAAGTGTCCCTGAGAGGAGGAGGCAGTCTGGTGTGAGAGGTATGAAGCTCCACCCCATCCTCCATGGCTTCCATATGTGTATTCTGCTGTAGGCGAGGTGGAGAAAGAAGTCAGAAATGTTTCCATGCCAAACTGTAATATTTAAAACGCCACAATTATGTGAAATGATCGTGCTGCAGAAGTTCGGTTTAAGAAGCAGGAGTGGACAGTGTGGACGAAACAAGTAAAGCAGTTTATCATTCATTATGTAAAGAATATTCACATGGTACAAATGCATGAAAACCATGAATAAGTTGTTTTATACATGGTTTCTTACCTGGCATGGCCATGTGTTTAGAGCTTGGGTTCTGAGGAGTGGAGGCCATCGCCTGCACAGGGCCTGTGGTCTGGTAGCCCGTCTTTGAGGTGCGGGAGATGGCACCGAAACGTGATACGGTGGGCTGGGGGCCAAATGGGATGATGGGGTCATCGTCTTTCACTTCTGCACCCCTCCGAGGAGCCTCCAGTGATGGATCCCTCAGACCCTTAGCCTCCGCATTCTGGTAGACACGGTGGAAGAGGTGGTAAATGATGAATGGACACTCAAAGGATGAGGTAGGTATAGAGAGGAAAGGTTAGGACATGTTCCTTTCTTATCAAATGCTTACTTTTGATTGGTGCAGGTTAATTACACTTGGTCAAACAACTCAGCAGCTTGCACTAATTGCTATTAGCTTGTTACATTGTTAAACTGCCTTTAAGGTTTTGTGTATCAACACTGAATCTTTCAAGACAGAACCACAACGCATCATTTCCCCTCCCCCAAATACTGACATGGTTGCTACTAACAGAGTTGTCCGTATGAACTCACCATCATGTCCATGGCACCAGGACCCAT
The DNA here is from genome assembly GCF_004355925.1 of Anarrhichthys ocellatus. NCBI lineage: Eukaryota > Metazoa > Chordata > Actinopteri > Perciformes > Anarhichadidae > Anarrhichthys > Anarrhichthys ocellatus. The sequence continues at coordinate 4,161,752 of NW_022280045.1, read as the reverse complement.
AACATCTTTGGGTTTGGCATCCTTCGTACCAATGTAGGAGCCAATCATTTCACAAGACCAGGGAGAGTACTGCCCTGTGTACTCCGGCTCTCTGCATTTCCCCATGGTTTTGGAGTTCTCCTCGCCATACTGCAGACACAGAACATACAGAGAGAGCGCCATCACTAACACTTGGCATGTACTTACAGTTGTTGAATCGTACCATAAATGCTTGTGCATGATCTGAGCCAGTCTCAGAGAGGTATGACATTCACACAGTGCTCACCTCTGAAGGGTAGTCGCTGGGAAAGGAGTGTGGAAGAGTGGGCGAGGCAGCAAATGGTGGAGGGGATATGACCTTCCTTTCCTCCAGCTGTGATAACAGCTCCTGCCGGCGTCGGTGCAGGTAGTCGAGGCTGGGCTGTGACCCACTATATGATGGCCCCTAAGACACAAACGGAGAAATATTGCAGTATTTTAGTGTTTTGAAACTAGGCTGGCACCACAAAGAGTTAAAGGCAAATGGCTCAAAATGAAGAACAATCCAAACAAACTCACCCTGACATAAGCCCTTATGGGTGGAGTCTGGGCCCCCGGTGTATAGTAGCCATCTGGAGGGTATCTATCACGGGAACTGGGCTCCTGGTGGTAAAGGGAGTTAGCCTGTCCTGCTGAGGGCGGGGGCATATCCAGAGGAGCGGGACTCATTCTGACCAGGCCATCCCTCTGTGATGGGTAAGGCTGTGGGGGAGGTGGCGGGCCAGCGTAGGTCCCGTGGCGACCTCGGTCGTGGTGCGGAGGGTGAGGGTAAGAGAAAGGTGGACCAGAGTGAGGGGCCTGGTAGGGGCGCTCTGGAGGGCCATAACCAGGGTAGGGGTCCTGGTAAGGGGGTCCTGACTCACTGGGGGGAGGAGGGTTACGCATGTAATCCCGAGGGACATACTGCGGCGGCTGTTGGTAAGGGTACCCTGAGAAATAAAAAGCGGATTATCATTAACACAACACAGAGATTGAATCAGTCACACATACAGAAGCTGATTGTGCATCATTCAGTTTACTCGAGCCCTACCTGTGGGGTACTGAGGGGGCTCATATTGAGACGCAGAAGGTGGCGGGCGGGTGTCATAGCACATCTCAGGGAGCTGTGCCTGGGAGTAGACTGGTGAACCTCTGGCTACCACAGGCATGTGCTTCACCCCAGAGAGGTGGTCCACTGACATCCTTTGGTGGGCCATGGCATGAGGTGGCAGAGCCATACCAGGTTTGCCCAGCCCAGGGTCCATGCTACAAGAATAAATGTCAGATTTAACTAAAAAATAACAGTTGTTAACGGACTTGTTTTTGACTCATTGACTATCAGCCTATGTGCCATAAGGTGCCCGGAGTCTGCTTTCTCCATGGCACGCAGCTGCCCGTTCTTTGGCTGTCAATGAATTAAATATGCTGAGAATGCAATACTCACCCATCAGGTGGTGATCCTGGGGCGCTGGGACTCCCTCCATCCATCTTCATGGGTTTACGCAACAGTTCGTACGGGACTGTGTCAGTGCCGCGGGCAATTAGCTGGGGCATGGAAGGTCCACCGCTACCGTTGGTGAGCGGTGAAGGCTTCCGGGTCACTGCTACGTCAAGAGGAAGACCCTCATCTGGCATGAGCCCTCCTGAGCCAGGGAGGCGAGCTGCCAAACGCTTATTCATTTTACGATACCTGACGGACGTAAAGCGCAGTACAAATTGTGTAAGAAATACTGGATGGCGTGAAAACTGTTTAATTTCAACTGCAATATCTTATTTGAATGCTGAATGTGGATATTTATCACTCACTTCTCCAGTTCTTCCTGAGAATGAGCGAAGGTGCAGCTGGCTCCACGAGGACAGCCTCCCTTCTGCTTCATGTCACGACACATGTATGTCTTGTACTTGCTGTGCTGAGGAGGCTAAAAAGAGACGACAAGTATTGTTAAAACAGGGAAAACATATACAACCTTTGTGTCATTATGGTAAAACCCTTTAAGGGCGCTGTCTAGCACAACAACAAACAGAGCTGAACACTCAATAGTGGTGATATTTAGCATTGCAGTCCGGGCTGAGTGACAGACAAAAAATATTTTCTTTTATATAATACCTCGATATGGATATGTTACAAATGAAAGAAAACAAACAATAGGTGTCTCAGTAAGTGTTACGCCAGCTTGTCATTTCTACAATTGATGAACAATGCTCCTATGGATATAACGGGTTAATTAATCAATATACAGGGTCTGGGGCCCAGCTCTTTTTGTGGTCCAATGGGTAGACTCACCTGTTGAGGGTCAGCCCCTTTCTTGCTGTGGTTCTGGATGAAGTCCACCAGACCATGCACCACTGTTTTCACTGCTACCAGCCCTTTCTCTAGCTGCTCCCATGTGGGAGGAGGAGCATCTGTGGAAACAGAACACGAGAAACACAGACTTTAATCTCAATACTTTAATTGATGGCAATTGGTAGACTCATAAGACATAAATACCCCCACCCCCCCCAAATAAGTCGAATAAATGCTAAACAATCTTAGTTAAACTTTAATGGGACAGCTGGACTCTGGCCAAAACATATTATGACTTGGGGTGTTACAATATGTGTATTGGTATTGAACCGGTACGTTCGGTAGGCGGCATTCTTTCGGTAGGCCTCATGACCCCAACAGCTGTGTATGCAGACTACTTGCACATGCGGAAAGAAATTCTGGAGCGCAAGTTTAACCCAGTTGCTGTCAGCTGCATCGGTGTCATAGAATGAAAGCTGGGTTAATCAAACTCAAACTGTATGCAGACAGTTACACTGAAGTCTGGTACATCTGTGAATAGACTTCATTCATTTAATCCTCACGTCACTGTAAAACCAGGATTGTTGAAGCGTGCTCGGTTCTTACCGGGACTTGGATCAATGTTGGCCAGTAGTTCCAGGTGTGGCCGCAGCCTGTTCAGGTTGGCTGGGTCTCCGGTCCTCTGCAATGCAATCGTCAGCTCCTGGACACTCTGAGCAAAAGACGCCGGGGTCTGCAGCTATGTCGAGAGCAGAAAAACAAAAACATGGAAGTTAATGCTTTGGTAGGTCTATGGCAAGACAAGATTTCTATAGTAGGAACATGTTTTAATATAAAGAGTGTAGAAACTGCATCATTTATAGCATTGCATCACATAAATAATCTATGAAATATGCCTTTATGGAAACAAAAAAAAAATAAAAAAATCAGATCCACGCACATTTACTTCTCTCACATACCTTATCGATGATAGACTGCATGTGTGACTTGTGAGATTGATCTCCATATAACAGAGAAGACCACTGGTCGGGTGCGATGCGCAGCCCGCCCTCCATGGCTATCTGAACTATCTGAGAGTCGTGCTCGCGCCGCAGAGCCTCGTAAGTACGGAATTCCTCTTTCAGCTGCATCAGGGATGAATCTTCATCACGTTTGGTCACCTAAGGAGCCACAAAGAAGAAGAAAAGAGTGAATAGAATATTTGGGTTAGTTTTTAGTTGTTGTTTTTAACTGTCCCAAAGATCATTTCATCCACTCTAAAGTCTGTGTAATCCATCAAAAATGTTTGTTATACTTTTACTATGCGAGTCATTTATAGTGTTTTCCCTTCATAAATAGATGCAATTCAAATGATTAGGAAATAAAGATTGTATTTTTATTGATTAATACAAATCTCGTCATTAGTAGTATTAATGAAGTATAAGCTGCTTAGAGGGTAGTGTATATAGTCATAATTAATTTCTAATATCTATTTATGTTGTTTTGAAAACGTCTCCTTCAAACAACTAGATGTATTAAAGTTTTTCAGCAACACTACATTTTCCGAGATCACATGTGAACACATGATAACGTTCTCATTTTCACTGAACAGAGCCTGAACGCATCATAATGTAACTGAAGGGAACATTCGTTCGTTGGCCTTTAGCGATGCTAGCATTTAAAGTTTCGCCCAAAATCAACCATTTACTCTCACCAGATCCTGTAAAATAAACATTAAATCCTGCGCTCCTCAGCGCAACTAGGAAGCCATGATTGATTCGGCTGAGACCAACAGTCAGTGACAAAAATTCGGTGAAACAACTGAACTGCTGAACACAGTGCACTGAGGAGAGGACAGGAGCGACTGAAAGAAAAGAAAATGTGAATAGCTCAACATATCTATATAGCACAAGAAGCCTCTATTTTTCTCCAACACTTGTGGCAACTTGTGTTGGACTTATAGTTTCCATTGTTTGCCAATTTTTGTTTAATAAATTATCCAAAAAATTCAACTTACGCTTTTTTGCTTTTTTATGATTTATGGCATTGTATTATACATTGTGTTATACTGCCCAAAATATATTTTTAGTCGTACAACTATTAGGTCAGGCAGTCGTGTTGTGGAGCGGCACCACATGGTGTACACTATTTGCCACGAGACTTCAAAAAAAAAAAAAAAAAACGTATGAAGTTTTATTCTGGTTCTCAGTCAGTGACGTACCTTGAAGCAGGAGGCCCTGTAGAGGAGCTGCACCACATGGCCGATGCTCGTCTTAGAGGCCTGCGGGAAGCGTGGCTCAAGCCTCTGAACTACAAAGAGAACCAACACCTTCCTGGACAGTGCAGAGCCGTCCTCCAGAGCAAGAAGGACCAACTTTAGAGCTTCCTCCTGCATGGCTGGGAAAAGAACAACATAAAAAAACACATGAGTAAAAAGGGGGATTGCCAAAAGCCAACATTTACAGAGGATCGTTGTACTGCTTCTTCTCAAAAGCGGACATGTGCTGGTTTAATTTTGCAGGTCATGTAAAACCACCTACCCGGGCCTAGAAACTGACATCCTCGTGCACGCACAGCGGCCCACAGGTTGGAGGAGAGCTGCTGTGGATTCTGGTGCTGCAGGATGAGTTCGGTGACGGTTCGCTCACCCAGAGAGCGGGCGGCTCTCATGGCTCTGACACGGCCCTCCTCTTCCACCAGCTGGCAGTGGACCAGGGTTACCAGTTTCCTCTGCATGGGTCGACTCAGCATGCTCTGGGCCGTGCTGCTCAGGCCCACACCTGGTGAGAGATTAGACAGGAACACTGGTAAACCACGGGAATATGAACTCAGACACATTATACACTCATTTGCCAGTTAATCAGGTACAGCTATCTTAACATAATCCAGTCTAATAAAACACTGCTGCAACAAATCTTACCTTCATAAAAGGTTATAATTTTCCATTCTTATTCAAACTGTTTTAGAGAGCTGCTGAGTCTACTTCATGATCATTTGGAACGATGTAGTTGCACCTCAACATCGAAAGAGTTTACCGTGGTTACTTCCCATTTTACAATTCCTCCTTTGCACTAACATCTCTTGTCTCTTAACATGGCCAATGATTGTTTGGCCATTGAGCCATAAATGATGAATCAATAAAAAAAAAAAAACAACTATGACCTTCGAATATTATGGTCCTGACAATCAGTTGTGGCGACACTGGCAACACCATATATGGAATACCCTTTTGAACCCCCCATATCATTTCAGTTTAAAATAAGGTCCGTGGTCCTGACATAAACAATGAATGGCATACTTCATCACAGTGTCATATAAGCAGCATCAGAATATCACTCATTGAAAGGACGTCCTCACATTTTCTTAAATACAGATGGTTTTGAGTATAATTTGTTGTTTTTGAAACAGGCAATGATTTGTTTTTGTCCAATCTGGCTCCTTTATGTAATTATTATCACTTCTACAGCCATCAACCAGAGATATATCTCTGTACTATTTATTAGAAAAGTAGTTCTGCTTTTCTATTTTGAATGACTTTCGATGATCAACAGAAAACTGGCAATACGTCAGTGGATAACAAAGTCAAAACATTTGAATTGTCTATTTCACGACACAGTGATGTCATATGCACGACTTTGTAAGTGAAAATGTTCAGACAAGTACAAGTTCAACAGTTATAACATGTGATCATGTTTTTTTTTAAATGTTAGTCTCTTTCATGCAAAAATAACCTCAGGCACTATTTTTGAGAAGGGTTTAAAAAACACTTGAACGTCAATAACATTGAGTCCTAGACTCCCCATGCTGACAACAACCTACAGAGTTTAATTTAAAGGCAACAAGAGTGTCAACAGATCAGAATAAAGGCAGCACAGATGAAAAGTAAAGTGTGTTTTTGTGTACCTCTGGTGTTGCTGAGAGGTTTGAGGTAGAGGGCCAGCTCCTCCACACACTGCCTGGCCTCCTCATAATGCTGCGAGTCCTCTGGACTGGTAATCAAGGCAACTGGCTGAGCCTTAGGAACCTTCAGCAGGACACCAAGGGGGAAACAATTAGAAGAACATTGTTTAGTACAGTATTTGTATTTAGCCAAAACATCAGACTGTGCGAAGTAATAATCAAAACACCTCTCTGTATGTACATGCAAAATAGATTTAAGATGAAAAGTGACAAATTGAAATGGTATGGCAAATTGTAAACCGTGTACAGGAATGTTGTTTAAGCTGCAATTATCTACAAACTGTTTAATAAAGGCCATCTTTAATTTATACAGATCTGTCAAGTACAATGAAACCTGTGACGTTACTGGAGTATGCTCCACTAATTATTCAGTTTGCCAAATCATTACTTACTCTATGATCAAAGCAACAGAATATGACTGACAAGAAACTTCATATTTCACATTTTAAGAATCCCTGCATTGTACTGACGGCGTATGCCCCATTCTCTGTAGGTCATGGTTTGTTGAACTGCACTTATCCCAGATTAAAATGCTAATATGCCAATATTTAAAATAAGACAGTGGGGGAAGCATTTCTTGTCAAGTTTGTATTTGCATGCTTAGGCTGTTTGTAAAAGGCAATCCAATGAATCTAATGCAACCCAATGAAATACTGACCACAACAACCTGCAGCTCTGGGGCATTATGATAAATTAGGTAATTTTCATGAATGAAAATGAAACAGAACCATTATAATAACTTCCATTTCTATCAGGGCATATTCATTTGACGGGACATTGTACCCGGCTAATCTGTAGTAGCACAAATATGCAAGGCACTCAGCTACGAGACAAGACATCACAGTCATGACTATATCAGACACACAACACACTCATTATTGATGCACTGACGTTATCCATTTTCATACATACCTGGAAACTTGGCAAAGGCAAAACACCCATTAGCTGTAGCCTCGCCCTATTGGCCAAAAGCCGCTTACGAGAAATATAGCTTCACCGATGATGCCAGCGCTCAGTAAACCAACAGAGTTAAAGTCATTGCACAATGACTGGAGCGTGACTAATAAAGGAATCTCCAAGCTATGTGCATCATGCAATAGCCTGTGAGTAAAACTCTAATAAAATCCAGAAACAGTAATTTAAGGAAACACCATACGGTCAAGATAGGAGTGGTATTTTAAACCAACTACTCAAATACATCAATGAGCTGACAAGCTAGCACCAACAAGGGCTCTGCATAAATCTAGTCAACACAAGATCTTTGTCATAAGTTGCTGAACAAATGTACAAACGCACACGATGATTCTTACCTGGCCTCCCACCAGCTGTAACAGGGCACTGTTGACAGGTAGCTGCTCGATGTCTGTGCTGATGGCTGTCTGGTCAAAGGGACAGGCCTTACGGTGCAACTTGTTCAGGCACATCTTGCAGACGGTGTGTCCACAGCCCAAGCTGATGGGCCGGCGAACACTCTCCTCAAATGTCTGTGTGCAGATCGGGCACAGCAGGAACTCTGTCCATTGTGGGGCTTGCACTGGCATGGTTGTATGTTGATCGGACGAGTGTGTGTGTAAATGTATGTAAGCTTTAACACAGAGAAAAAAAATCTAATAATAATATATATATATATATATATGGAAGATTCCACTGGAATCAAGAATTTGTCTTCCGAACTCAATTGTTCTTAAATGTCCTCACACATTGTGGATTTTGGATCACATCTCGTGATGATTACTGTAAAAGAGAGAGACAAAGAATTAAAAGTCTGCACACATTTAAGAATTAAAACAACTTTGCATACTTTTCAAAATGTAGTTTACCAATGCTTTAACAAAGTCCATTAACAAAACATGGTTGTGCTGTGTATAAGTGGACTACCGATACATTACTACATAAAAAAAAAATTAAAAAACTATAATCGAATGTCTGTTTTGCTTTGATTACTCAACGCTATGCGGTGTTCAGTCGTTACACAAAACATGTACAAAAAATAAAAGAGGTGACACAGCACATATTTATAAGATACCCATGAAACAAGCGAGCAGAAGGACCAAAACAAGTGCTATGTGGCCTACTCAGAGGAGCTGGTAACCACTATGACTGTGGACAAAGGGTCCTGGAGAGGCTAACAACCAAGTCCTCCTGCGCTATCCAACTTGTTATGAGGCTAATGTTTGCTAATAGAGTTTGGAAACATTATGATACGAATCGGTTTTTTAGTCAATGATTTTCCTATCGGGACTGTTCCAATTTTGTTATGTTTGATTTTACACGAATTATTGTTATAACTGAAATGTGGCAATACGTTAGCTAGCTAATTGTAGATAACGTTAGCGTTAGCTTACTGTTAGCCGGCTACGCTATGGGTGGCTAGTTTGCTAGGTTTGGCTAGCTGGGAAACGTCGTCCTGATAGAAAAATAAATATGTATAAATATAAATAAAATATATCATGGGTTGGTCATGATACAGTTATTGGGAATGTAGCTTTGGTTATGAATCCATTACATTACACAACCTAGATAATTAACGTGAGTTAGCATCTCGCGTTTTGCTGAAGGAAACGATAGCTAGAGAAGATCCACAGTGACACTGGAGAGGGGAGCCATTTGAAATGCAACAGCGAGATTATGTAACGCTAGCATCCGAAACTACCCAGCAACACAACTGCCTTGAACATGTATTTAATTTCACCAGCCACACAAATTTACTAGAGTTCAGGATCATACTAGGATTGTGTTTTAATTTGGAGAAGCGGCTAACATTGACGCACATACTCGTCTCATACTCGACTGAGCACAGGAGGCTAACAGTGAACAAACCACACTCCTCCCTCTTGTAGCAGTTAGCTTGTTAGCTAGCTCCCAGTTGTGTTAGCCACAACTAACGCTAACTATAGCTATGCGTCATAAATGTGACTAAAACCAAACATGCAGCTTCTACCGTGATATTCCGTCAGGAAAATGGTTAATTAATGTCGATCCTACTCACTCATTCCAAAAGACTTGGAAGATTTTCATCTTTCTTTAGGAAATTGTTGCGATATTTTCTTGCCATGTCGACTGTGCAGCTTAGCTGCTGCCGAGGTTTGGGGAGGGTGTCAACTCGACAACAGACTCGCTAGCCGGTTACAGCTAGCTGGGCAAGATGTGTGTATGTGCGCGTGTGCTTGCTTGCGCGTGTCTGTGTGTATGTGCTCATGGCCCCCTCTGCTGGCACTGGGCCGCATGCGCAGCCACAACACAAAAATGAGCAGCATTTGCCAGAGTCCAGTCACATCTGGGGAGGATTTTGTGGCAACTGGCAAGTAGAACGTTGTCCCAATTAGGCTAACTGTGCACGAGCGCATATGTGTGCGTGCACACGCGTCAATGAAACGGACAGAGAGAGCTGGGATAAACCGTGATAGCGGGAAGGATCAGCTGTATTGACAAAAAAAGGAAAAGAATCAACCTTCGGTTCTTTGAAAGATACAAAATTACGCTATACAACACATCAGCCTTTATCACTTTATCAGGACCATCGAAATATTCTAGGAATGACAATGTGTTTATCTCAGACATTTTAGTCGTATTTTTTATTATTATTTTCATTGGTTTATTGCTGTGCGCATTGAGTCAGTACCAGTGCACTCCTCTTACGCAACAGAGAGCTTCACTCGGCAATGGGTTCGCGAGGAAAGGACTAAATTAGATAAGGCATTTTTGTATTTCATTTTTGCCTAATCCTACTGATTTCTGAAGGGATTACAGGACCAATCATGATTGAGAGGCTGCTTGCTCGCCTGACACTGCCCGGACCGGGAACAGTGTAGACAGAGAGTGGGAGCGCGCCACCAGGATCTGGAGAAACATTGAGAGATGGTATTTTGTTTTCATCTTTTGGGGGATCCGGACATGAAAGTTGTTTCGTCTTCTCGCTAATGTTGGTGACCGACTTGAAGATGCGCGTTTGGCGCAGGTTTTTAGAACGGATTGTAACTTACATTTGTGCAGTTGCACCAGAATTGATGGTAACTTTCAACGCTGGAACTAAGTTTGTATTAAAGGACACAATCTTCAGTCAATATCCCGGTACACTATTCACTGTGTGTGTTAGTCTACTGTATTTATGTGACTACATCTGGCTTCAGAGAATGTGTTTCGAAGCTATACTTTGTTCATCATTTAAATGATATTTGTGAAATTGGCCAGGTGTTATTCATATGATCTACATGACACAGAATCTTTAAATAAGTCAATTTGTTAGGGTTGAATAATTCATACTTTTTTTTCCCTCTGCTTTTTTATTGACTAGGTGACTGCATTACAGTGAACGTTTTGTTTCATTGCATATTGTTGCTTTTACTCGACAACAAACATTCATAATGTTGTGCACGGGGCTAAGTTGCAGGCAGCAGTTGCTTATTCTCATTCTAAAGGATTATCCTGTGCACTGCAAAGTAATCAGTGGATAAGTCAACGTGACTGAATCCACATTACATATCCCCTCACCAGGCACATCAGATAGAATGTAGCCGGTAACAGAGATGTAGAACAGATGTAGTTTTTGTCCACATGCCTGTATTATTTTTTTTAAAGCCTCTTTTTTATTATCTATAGGATCTGTCTGGACTTTTCGGTGCATGACCGGCCAATGGAGGAAGAAAAGGCGGTTGATAATATCCAACTAAAATCCAGTTCCCCTTTACCTACTGGGATTCCCATTAACTGGGGACTCATCACTGGCCCTGTCCCTGAGCCGGTGTTCCCAGCACCTTCTTTGAGCACCCAACTTCCTCCTCCTCAGAGTTCGGCTGTTCACGCCCTACAAACCAAAGTGAAGTCACTCACACAGAGAAGGACAAGGGGGAGAGATCGAGAGAAAGAAAGAGAAAGGTTGGACACAGATGTTTTCGTGAGCAGTCCAGCTGGGCGGATTTCATCCGAAGTCCTTCTCAGACAGAGGCCCAGAGGAAAGGGTCAGGTGTCTTTGCCTGCCCCCTCCTGGCGATCAGGCACTTTGAAGAACTTGAGCAGTAGTGATGAAGAGGAGGAGGTTGAGGTGCAAGTCAGTTTCGAGATCCACAGCCCTCCGGCTGAAGCACGAGGAGATCATGTCTTCCAGGAGGAAGAGGAAACCGAAGACGAGAGGTCAGAGAGGAATGAGGACCAGGTCAGTTTTCTGTCAGGCCAGCCTTGTGGGCTTGGGGAGGGCACCAGTCTAGAGAGTCTTCTGTCTGATAACTCAAGCAGCAGTAAGGATGACCCATCTTCTCCTCCTCCTCTTCATCCTCCTCCTCTACCTGTGCTCTCCTCATTTCCTGCCACCACCTCTGCTTCTACAACAGCTTCCACTTCTTCTTCCACATCTTCCATGTCAACCAGACACTGGGCACCACCCAAGGGCTTCTGGAGAGTAGTGCGCCCTGAAACATTGCTTCTAAATGGTGTTAGCCCAGACAACACACCCTCCGCTTTACCTTTGAAGGACCATACTTGGACAGAAGAACCGACAGAGCCTCAAAGGTGTTCTAAGCCAGCCAAAACAGGCACCAGGAGCGATGCCGGAGGTGTGGTGGATGACAGCGACGCATCCTCAGAGTTCAAACACTCGGACAGTGTGGAGTGCTACCTGGACAGGTGTGAGCAGAAGGAGTTAGAAGCTGGTGACCTGGCCAAAGGACTGTGCAGTTCAGACAGCTCGGAGAGCATGTCTTCACAAAGTGGGCTACTCTCCGCTGACGAGGAATTGAAGGTGAAGCGGAGAGCTTATGTGAAGTTAAGGGAAAGAAGCCAAAACTGCATGGAGGAGAGCGAGCAGAGCGGAGGGGAAAGTGCCGGCTGTTACGGAGACACAACATACAGAGGCAATTGTAAAGGTAGGTCTCTTGAGGAAAATAGGATGTATTTCATGTCAAATGCAAAAACTTTCTAGAGAAAAATTGATACCGGTATGTTGATATATACTTATACAAGTGGCTCAGTCATAGTTTCTTGTCCACTGTAGTTGTGTAGTGTGTGCTAAGTATTGTCAGCTGGTGCGGGGGTCTGTTGCTTGCTATTTATTACGAGTGGAGACAGAAAATTCCGCTCAATGCTTCAGAAATAGCATTCCCCCGCCCCCCCCCATCCAGACCTACACAACTACAAACCACAACAATTTATA
>NW_022280045.1:4083763-4149287 GCF_004355925.1 Anarrhichthys ocellatus | reverse complement strand
CCCCCCCCCCCAAAAAAAACAAACACATTCTAAAGCTTTTTTATAATGTCAACATTTCATCTGCTTAGAACACTTTCCAGCTTTCACAGCTGTTCAAAGTGCCTACAAGCCTTTGCCTGCCTACTGATGATGTGTAGAAAGTAACGCAGTATGTAACCTGGCTGATTCCCAGAGTTGAACAGATGTCAGATGTGCAGATGTGCATGAGTTTGTTGCTATTATTAGCAGTCAGAGCAGTGGGGGAAGTGTCCCTGCTTTTGTATCTCTGTCTGTGTGCTAATGAATGTCTTGGTAGTCATGTAAAGTGACAGATTATGTATTTTCCCATACTATTTATTTGTGATACCATGTATTTGTCCTGTGTGTGCGTGCGAGTGTGTCGATACCAATACAGTCGGTGCAATCCGTATCGGTAAATCTATAATGATCAGGTGATTTTTTTCTCTCGTCTCTGGGGAATCGCCTTTATCCGTGTCTCAGTGGTTGCATAACCTGTGTTTTTTTTTGACTGACATTAAGGATCAGTCAGGGATAACCTATGAGACTGTCACTGAATCTAATGGTATGAAGGTTTATGAAAATCCTTACAATAATACAGAGACCCAATTATTTTAATACCCACATGTCCCTGTAGGTCACATTATGGCTGATGGCTCTTTTGGCAGTAGTATTTTCCCCAAGCAAGCACAACATGATACACTAAATAAGAAATAAACCCTAAATTAGAATAATACACTATGAGTTATACACTAGGCTAGCAAAATGTCGAGGGAACCAAAGACAGGAAATCCATGTTTTGTGGGCATGAACCCTTGGATACTTTTACATCCACACTTTATTCATATCAGATCAGCTGTGATATGTACTTTTCCTCTCTGTTTTATGCTAGTCGCAGGAGCCCATGGGGTTTTGGACAGCTCAGACTCAGCCATTCTTGCTCAGGAACTTGAACCCTATTTGAGGTGAGCAATGCAAAGCTTCTTTATGTGCTTGGCGGGGGGTGCAGACATACAACTATTATGCCCTTTTTTTTTATCCTCTTCTCATGAATTCCACACTTGAATAAATTCCACTCTTACAGCTCCACTTGTGGGAATTAAGGATCTGTCTTTTTCCTGGATTAAAGCTGTTAGTGTCAAACAAACAAATATAGAAATCCTACAAATCGAACATTGAGTATATTGATGAAGCTGACATTCTTTCAAAATAAGTTCATGAAATATGAGATACTTTCCAATAGAGATAAAGTCTTAAAACCTTGTAATCACTTTAGATGAGACACAAAAACATATTTAATACTTGAAGCAGTCACTCTTTAAGTGCAGATGCAGTGTTACAAGAGAGACAAAACAAACAAACCAAAAAAAAAAGAGACTTGCACACAACATCCCTTTTTCCTAACCCCTCCCACACTCCCATGACCTTACATCGTGTCACTCAAAGTGACACGATGTCACTCATCGATATTGTACACAATATGTTCTTCTCTTGACACCCAGGAAAGAATGAATCATACTCAGGCCATTACAAGGATAATCCACATGGCTGATGTATCATGCTATCTTTATCACTGGGCCAGGGGATAAAGACAAGTACAGATGAAGCACAATGCAGAGCAGCTTAGCTGCTGGGCATAAGGATAGATGGAAGGATGACGTTTCTCTCTGCTGCTCACCGCCAGTGCCGCGCCCAGTCTATCTGATATTACATAAAACAGCTTAGGAGGATGCAGCTTGATTCACTCACTCTATGTTAAGTCAATCCGCTGGGAATATGATGTCGCTGGATATACATTTAAAGACATCATCAAATATTCCATTTCACTCAAACAGATGGTGATATAGCCTAGTAGTCGAATCACATTCACTCTATCTGTTCCCTTGCTGTTTTTCATCACGTAAATTATTTATTTATTTTCTAATTTGCATCTTCCTCCTCATCGTCAGGTCACTTCTTGTAATCAGTGACGAGCTTCCTCTGAGCCCGAGACATGAGCAAGCCAAGCTTCTTCTGGAGCGGGCACGACTCAAGGCCCGCTCCAATCACACTAAAGGCGATCGCCCCGGCAGACGCTCGCATTCTGATCAGAGATCCACCGTGTAAGTTGGCTACATCTACTCACCGTATCTATGACCGTGGGTATGAATCAGTGTTGTGATAACCAGTTTCATTTTGGCAAAGCTGGTGTGTGCTAACTGAAAATGAGGTGAAGCTTTGCAACTTGACCGTTCTTTGTAATTTCAAACACTGAGCTGACAATGGTGAGAAAGTGTTTGGTGTGGTTCTGCTCATGAAATAGTGTATACATCAGAGTTTTGTTTGCAGTAATCGCCTTATTTCTGCAGGAGAATTAGGAGTATTTGCATCGGATCCTGCATTCAAGATTGCACAGCAAACCTATACCTGTAGCCACTACATGTACTGGATGTCTCATTGCAATGTATTGTGTCATTTGTTTAATTAATCACCAAAAAATCGCTTATTTTGAAGAAGTTTTATCTACGTGGGCTGTTGCTGTGAGATGGCTGACATTCAATTTCACTTACACAAGTGTAGCTCTCTTATAGACAAAATATGTTTCTTTAATATGCACTGCTTTGTCATTTCTTGCAGAAGGAAGCAGCAAATTGAGTCTCCAATTCCAACACGTGCACAGAAAGCCGTTCAAACCAAAGAAGATCATGCAGCTCAAACTGTATCTGGTCCCCTTCTTATCCCCAACCAAGACACTTCCCCGGGTGACCAAGTTGGTCGTTCTAGACGGTATGGTTGTTCACCCACACGGGTGCGCTTTGAGGACGAATCGGAGAAAGAAGCAGAGTCTCGATACTTGGATAGAGTGAAGCAGCGTAGCAGGTCTGGGATTCCCAAGTCCAAGAGTAAAGGAAGCAATACGGATTCTAGCAGTAGTGGTTCAGAGATGACCAGAAAGAATCGAAGTGTCTCCGTGCCTCCTTCACAGAAGAAAGAAGTTGTGGGTGAACCCACAACAGTGATTAAAGAGATAATAGTGCTGGTGAAGAAATGTGAGGCATGTGGCTCTGTAGTCAAGGAGCCTCAGCCAGTCTCATCACCGTCAGAGCCAAAGAACACTGAGCCACAGCAGCCTGAGGACCCACGGGAAAAAGCGGCTCCTCGCTGGGTGCCTCACAACAAGCCAGAGGCAAGTACTCGTCCTAAAGCTCCTCTAACTGTCACGTTTGCAGGAGCGTTTGTGCTGGGGGGAAATAAAGAGAGCAACACAGGGTGGAAACCATCCGGGTTTGGGAAACTTAGGAGAAGGAGCAGGAAAGGAGAGAGTCGGCTGGAGTCGGGCCATGGCCCTTACGGTCCCTCTTGGGCTCAACGCCGTAACTCAAATCCCAGGAACAGGGTCAACTTGGGCAGAGCGGTTTCCTTTGCCCCAGACAGCCCCGTCGCTCTGGAACCCGGTTTGCTGGAGGCATCTGATGGATTGAGAGAATCACCTCCCCCATCGCTGCCTATAAAGTCAGCCCTGAAGTCAAGTTCAAGGAATCGCTCTGCTGCAGGTCAGTCCACGGTTCAGTTCCAGATTACCTCAAATCAGGGAGGTGAGGGAGGATCCCAGCATTCTGCCCTCCTGGACTCTCCAGAGGCAAGAAGGGAATGTGCAGTGGCTTTAACCCTAGGGACCCCAGCAACAAGCATCCCAGTGCCCTGTATCAGGCCCTCCACCCTGAGGTACTCCCCAGCCCGGCTCACCACTGACCTAACAACTGCTGAACTCTGGGATGCCACTTCAGATGGAGCAGGTGAGTGGTTATTGGGGATGAGCAGAGTCATAGGTATATTTCAGTTCCTCTGGAGGGTCGTGTAGAGAGTTCAGGGCCTTTTCTATTTACGTGACGTGACATAGAATGATACTGTTCTTTCTTATGGGAGGATTTACTATTCTGGAAAAGCAGTGGTAGAAGAAGTACTCTCTTCTTAAGTGGCAATACCACCATAAAAGTACTGTTTTCTAATAATATTGTAAAAGGTCCTGCATTCAATTTATTATTATTATCAAAATGTTCAGTGTAAAAAATGTAATCATTACGCAAAATAGATTCTTGCATTTTAATATACATATTCTGTTTTGGGATTATTTTTCCCAATGAATATATGTACAGTATATGTAATGCTCATCAAGTAAAGTACCAGTGCCTTAAAAATTGCACTCTGCAGTACTTGAGTACTTGTTCCATTAGGCCTCCAAACACTCCAACAAACACTCTAACTCGTCACATTCTGACGCTTTGTCAGACCACCTGGCATCACTTTCTAACTCACTGGGGTGCACGGTCGCACGTGGTCAACGCTGTGAAAACACTCACTTAAGTTTAGGCAACAAACCACTTGGATAGGTTTTGGGAAAACATCATGGTTGGGATTGAAATAAGTATGTAAACTAAGTAAAACGTAAACATACACTAGTAGCTAATGCAGCTAATAGCGCTAACAGTAGCTACCAACTACGGCAAACGTGTCGACAAGGAGAGTGGGTGCTACCCTTCTGCAACGAAGCAGGAGGTCAAGACGGCATGTCAGCTGTAACCACCATATGAGAGAAGTACAGAGTGGCGGCTGTGAGCGAGCCTGTGAGGCACGATCACATGCACGAACATGCACTAAAGGCCTGCGCGGCCGGCCCGGCTATCTAAAGAAAGCAAGAAAAAGCTGGGATAACAACACACACAGAGGGAGCGTGACTTCGTTCTCTGCTCAGGTAGACATTACTCCACTATATCGATACATAGATAATAGCTGTTTGCTGCTTCATTAATGCTCTGAATGTCATATACTGCTCCTTTAATCTACGTCATCACACTCCCGGAGCATTTTCTCTGAGCTAATAATAACAGGGTTTACAATGTAGTTACTTGAAAGCCCGGTTCGTCTCATACAGATGCTAAGAGGTTGTGCTTGTATCAGACAAAACATCAGTATTTGATGGACACGAAATTTGTTTATCAAGTTCACATAATATAATTTACAATTTTGCATAATAGAGTCGAATAGAATAGAACAAAAATAATGAACAGACCAGAACAAAAAAACTATTTGAGAAGGAGTTTTGATATCCACTCAGTACATCCTTTTCTATCAGGTGAACCTGGTTCTGGTCCTGAGTGTCGTCCTGCTCTACGCGGCATGTCTCGGGCTGAGGACCTCAGAGCCGAGCTGCTGAGAGCAGAACATCTGAGAGCTGAGGCCATATGGGAGGAAAACTCTGACGGGTCCAGGTAAGCCAAGATAACGACGCTCCTCGTAGCTTAGACATTAAATCCTTTGCCCCCTTCATGCTGTTCCCAAAACGGCTTGAGCGTGCCAGATTGGTAGCAGTTAGAAGATTAAAACCCTGACCCTGGATGTTGTTATTAAACTGTTCTGTGAACATCAAGACAACCCTGCCCTCTTCTGGTAATAAAGACCCATACTTGTAAAGGCCATTTACAGCAGAATGATAACACTCTATAAGCAAAATCATCGAAAAGCTTTTTCCCTGGCTTGTTCATCAGTGGTTTAGTTGGGAATGTAATTATATATTAATACATTTTAAGTCTATATTACAGTAAACAATGAATATACAATCTATAACTTATCTTTTACAGAAAGCTGGATGGCCGGCCAAAGCTCTTCCTCCGTCGCTTTTTTTCCTCCATTGGTCTGAACAGCGTTGGTAGACTAGTGAAAGGAGGCCGCTCCAGCAGCATGGAACAGCTCAGTATACCCACCGCCCCGCGGGTCAACTCTGCTTCCCCAAGCCCCACACGCAGGCCACAGCCAGCCATCCGCATGCAGAGGACACCCTCACTGCAAACCCTCCACACGGTGAGCAAAGAGCAGCAAACATTTTTCATGCCACGTTGTTATGTTTTGTTCAGGACTGCTTTGCTGCTCTGCACATCGCCTTTTATTTTATTTCACCACATCAAAAAGATGTGGGAGAAAACATCTTACTCATTTGCCACAGTGGACCAAACCAAGGCTTTTCAGTATTACTGACCTTTCTGCCTGTAAGGATGATGCATTCCAGGTTGTCCATGTTTCCTTCCACTTCCTGTGGTAGCCATCCTTGTTTTCCTTTTGGCAGCTGTAAGACTAGACTAAGCAGATGTAAACAACTCTCTGTGCCAGCCAATCACAGCCTGTATTTGCATTATGTGTGGGAGCTGCCAAACACAAACACTTAGTTAGTTTTAGAGGGGTCTTAGAGCCAAAAAGTTACTCTTCCAAAAGCCAATCTGCTGAATGTGAAAAACACAATTTGTGACAGTGCCATTTATTTGCCACTAGGTGCTGCCACTGGCCCAACTGCGCAAAGCCTCCTCAGTGCAGAGTTTAGAGAGAAGAACAGAACGTTCAACAATACTGGGAGAGGTGCAGATACCATACGGCCTGGCACCAAGGTAAGTGGCATAGAAAACTAAAGTAGTAAGAAAGACAGAGATGAATAAAAAAAAAAACAAATTCTGCATTGTTTTACTTCATACGTTTTCTAATGACGGGATCTGAATTTCTGCAGCTACAGCCCCGATAGCCCTCAGCTCGAGCTTCACAGGGCCCTGAGTGTTGAAGATGTACGTACCTCCAGAATTGCGCGTCCAGTGGGCCGGGTCATGCAGGCTTTCCCTGACGGGACCCTCCTCCTGGAGCTCGTCAGACCCCCAAATGGCCCCTTTGGTTTCGTCATCTCAAGGGGCAAAGGTCGACCGGACACGGGTAACTTTCTTTAATCCACATCGTCTTTGTACCGTCTTAAATGAGGAGCTTGGTTTTGGAGATATCTCCATTCAGTGGTGACTTTATTGCCTTTGCTAACTGCCAGACTGTTTTTGTATCTTGAAAACAGAATAGACATTAGAAGAGAAAGAGAATAGAATTGAAATGTCATTATTCAGATGTTAAAATGTTAAATTGGTAATCAAACATCATGCTTTTACTAATGGTAAATCTGTTATGTTATTTATTACAATATTGCGTATAGGCCTATATGTTGTGTATGGTCCCGTAAACACAAAGGAATCCTCTATCTCCTCTTTTCCTCAATTAAAATTCTACATTTCTCCCTCCGTTCTCACACAATCCAACCATTCCTTCACCTTTATGTGTCTTTGCCTCTTGTTGTTTCCTTCCCAGGTGTGTATGTAGAGAAAGTGGGTGACGGTGGTGGGGAAGGCCCTTACATGGGTCTACTCGGCATCGGTGATGAAATTCTGCAGGTGAATGGAGAGGCAGTGGCTGGACTCAGTCTGGACCATGTGACGCGGCTCATGACCCGGGAAAGCACCGCTTCTCTCCGGATCATTCCGGCCCGACGCAACCAGCGCTGACTGGCACGGAGCCATTTCTCCTGCAGCCGTGGATTATAATTCACCACTGCAAACAGCACTGATGTACTGTAGCATATGGTGGATAACCAGTGTGTATTTCAGTGCAGTTTTACATCTGAGAATGGCTACATGAGATTACAGTGTTAGAGGTTCATATGTTGTAAAACAGTATGACACTGCAAGGGATTTGGATTACAATGACAAATCAATAAAATAACCAAATGACAAATCTATCACAAAATACATCCAGTAGAGAGGAGTCATTAGCTAGACACTATATTTCAGAGTATATATTGTGATACTTATAAAATGGTAATTTTATAAATACTTGATTCAACTCCAGCACAACTTGTTTCTGCACATATTTCTGCACATATGTTTTGGTCAGACTTAGCAGACTCCCTTCATTCACAACATATCTGAATTTTAACCAAATCTTAAAACTATTCACAAAATAAAGAGAAATGGGATGACAGCATTTATTTTTACTTAAGTATTTGAGAACATTAAAAAACTGCAACAACTTCCTTTTTGTCATGTTCAAAGTGTGATTTATTTGAACACCCTAAATGACCCTTGAGTACAACCATATTTTGTTGCATTTTTTAAATGTTCCCATTAATCTAATTGATTATTTCAGATGATTCACTTGATGAAGGATGTGCCACAAATGTAATCTTGGCCCATGAGACCCTAAAACTAAAGAGCTATTTATTGAAAATAAAGTGCCCTCCACTGAACTGCAACTGCATCACAAATTACGTTTAAACATAAAAGCAATTAATTATCTCTTTGTTTTTCAACGGATCATACTGTATTTCCCTGGGGCTCTGCAGGATCCCTTCCTTCATTTTACATGTGCTGTATCACACATTGCTTCAGGAAACCGATACTTGTTTTCTTTAAAATAAAAACGTTTTATTAACTTGTGTAACTCATGAATTATGCACAAAACATGATATCACATTATATCCATTCAGTTGGATGCATGAGCATATTTGAAACATTTAAATTGAGAGTATTCCAAACATGAATTAGGAACATAAGTCGTCTTCTCAATTTGACAGTAAAACCCCAAATACTTAAATCAGCCTCAATTAAATCAATTAGGCCTATTGATTTGCACATTTTAGATAATTACAATGGACCTAAAGTCGTGCCTAGTGCTCCCCAGCAACAAAACGCTTGGCACATTTGAGGTTTCCCTACAAGATGCTTATAAAAAAAGTTAAAAGGGATTATGTGAGGCTGAGCAGGATGCAGGAAGATGGTCGTGACTGCTGCTTCAACAGGTCTGTTTAAAGGTCGTGACTAATTGTAGAGCTCGCTATTTTTGCACTGGGCTTATTTCAATATATGTGGTTCTATCTAATGTCGCAATTTGCACTGTACTTTGCCATGTTACGAGTTTATCTGACTAAATGTATGCGATTATTTAAATTCATAAATGTATTTGACTAAAAGAGAAGAAAAAAAAACTGTGTGGAAAATCCGTTATTAGGATGTACCTGCTACCGTTTAGGTTGTCCTGAACGTGGTCTGATATCGTGCTGCTCTTGTATCTGATGCCACCAGGAGCCGATACGCTTTTATCTCTCCCAGCCATGAGTGCCCACGGGCCCGGGGAACCGCCGTCCAAGACCCCCAACACAAACACTGACATGCAACAGCACATTCCGGCCTATTCAATTGTACATTTATTGATTGGTTAATTGATAAAGAATTGTGTCCCGTTCGAATACGGCATCGTTATCATAATTACTCGCTCTTCATTTGAGCAATCTATTGTATCACTAGCACATCCAGCCTCAAGGCGCAGGAATGGATATGGATTAATGGATATACTCTTTTTTTTTTGGGTAAAATGAAAATAAAAAAGACACGACCCTCTGCTATCATCAGTTATCTTATTGCAGGATAAATTGGCTTAGCAGAAACTCCTTTGTTGAAATTATAAATAGGTCAACAGCTTAACCTGAGCTTTTGTTTCTTTCATCAAAAAAATTAAAACACCTCCAAATAGCTCAGGCTACAGTGTACCTCACGTTGTTACAGGCCGTTGCGCTATGCCTGTTTGCTTTTTTTTAATGCTTTGCCCTCCACAAGCCTATATAGCCCACGACAGCCAAATAATAATGAATCATTTCATAAATAATGGGTTTAGGGGCTTATCGGGAATGAAGAGGCCGCTGCCGTGCGCTTATCTCACTCGGCCACATTGCGGCCTGTGTTCCGCTCCCCATACTGAGGCAGCGCACTGGATGCAGCGAGGAATAACTCAGCTGCACACACACACACACACACACACACACACACACACACACACACATACACACACACACACACACTGCTCCACAACTGGCAGAAAAAAAAGAAAAAAAACTCAGACATGGATGACCCACTCACAAAATGGCTCCACTTACACAGTAACATCAACAACACGACTGGAACGGTAAGTGCATAAAAAAATACACCTCTTTATTTAAACCAACGTATTCGTTGTTCCTAAAGGTTGTAATTGGACTGCTATCGTCTGCATTTTATCGGTGCTATGTGCATTTGTTTCAGCCTATATTTTCCGCTATTGTCCGATCGGATGGTTGAGACTATACGGGATGTAATAACGGATGCGAGGCCTATTGGAGAATTCCCAGAAATAAAAGTGCGCTTTTTTTATCGGCGGTCTTGTGTTCCGTTTATAATAATATTCCTTGTACATTAATCGAGTTACGTGTACTAAAACCCCTAACGCTGGTGTGTAGTGTATAACATATGACAAGCCTTTGATGTTTGGCTTTAACAACAGCACCACGGCCTACACCGCCATAAAACGAGAATCACAACATGCACCTCTGACATGTGTGGCTATGAAAATGATCAGGTCAAACTGTTTTTGGAGGTTGTTTAATTTCATTAACTGAAGACGAGAAAAAATTAGGGATTTTATTTTGACAAAGAATGGATACCAAGCTCTCTTCGTGGTCCTGTCATTCAATTTCTCTATAAGACGATAATGTCACCTCTAAATCAACAGCAGCCGACATCATTTTTTCAAATATTCGAATATGACTTCATGTCGAGCTCAAACGTCGGTTTAAATACATTAAGATATTAGCTGAACGTTATGCCCAAGCAAGCATTAGATACGAAGATGTATTAAAAGGGGGGGAAAAAAACATGCAATGCAGAAACCACAAGACAAAGCTCTTTGTAAACAACAAGTGAACATTTGAAAAATATCCCTGGCTTGAAATAAATGTTTAACTGGGGCAAATTCATAATTATAAGGAATGTATCACATCCCAGCAGGTTTAACTTAAAGAAAAGCTTCACCAACAGCTCACAAAAATGACAAAATCCTCGAAAATTAAAACGTTTTTAAATTGAGATCTCATAAAGAATTAGTGTTATCGTCCATTGTGGCAAAATTGTCTGCAATCGAGTTTTAATTTTTAATTTTCGTTTTAAATATTGTGCTAAATGTAGTAATTAAGAAAAAGAAGGAATCTAGCAAGCAACTATAGCATTCACTGCTCTTTGACTATTTGTTTTGTTGGAAACGTTAAGTCTGTAATTGATAATATTTATATAACTATAATAATAAGAACATTTAATCATAATCTAAATGCCAATAATAATAACAATGATAATGGATTGTTAAATTCCCATGGGCTTCCATATAGGAAGCAAACGCTTTGTTATTCATCTGGCAGCTACATAGAGACTGTCACACATTATTTTGAGCAATACATTAATGGAGGAAAATCTTATTTAGGACCTAGTGGACTCGAGCGAGTGGTGACCGTATAAAAATGATGGAAAAACGGCAGCCGGAGCTTCGTCCTGGAAGTCCCGATGAAGAGTCCGGTCCTGAAAAGCGAGAGGACTCCTCCATCATCTCCAGACTGAACGGATGCAAGGAGGAAGAGGAGCCGAGGAGAGAGGAGGGGGAGAAGGGGAGGGGAGGGAGCTTCAAGGGGGTTGAGGAGAGGGATGACGTTCCTCTGCAGAACTCGAGCAACGGGACCAGCATCAGCATCATCATCAACGGCGTTGCCAAGGAAACTGCCTCTCACAACGCCCTTGACCTGAAAAGGGAAGTGCCGGTGATCGAGCTCTCCAGGAGGGACGCTATAAAAGTGGTGGAGCAGAGGACAGAAAGCCATTTGGTGCCGATCACGGAACTTCGCAGACCTCCACCGCTGCCGCTGCCGCCGCCGCAACGAGACGACGCTCGAATGGTCCAACTGAGCCCAAACGCGTTTCCTGTCCCGGCCCGGGCCATGCTCTACAACCTGGCGCAGCCTCTCGCCGCCATCAACAGGTAAAGGTGGAGAAAGAAAAATAAATATCGTGTAGTTTCAGGAATGCACGTTTTCATTTGATCATTGTAAGTGTTCACCATAAGTTTGACGGCTGCTATGTTGCCCTGTGGCCCAGGAATAGGCTTCTACAGTGTCCGAAATATGCTTGTAGTGTATTCAATATGTTGACATTATTTAGTATGTGCAGTAATGACGGAGAATTATCCTATACGTGTGTGTGTGTGTGTGTGTGTGTGTGTGTGAGTGTGTGTGTGTGTGTGAGAGAGTATGTGTGTGCTACTGGTGCAAGGAGTGGGGGTTGTTGAGGGTTAGATGCAATGAAGGCAATGATGTAAATTCATGTGTTTTCATATACATGTGCATCTTTTGTCTGCTTTCTGTTGCTGTAGTCTCGGAGAGGAGTCGGAGCAGTACAGCATGTACCCCAGCAACAGGGTAAAGCGCCGCCAGGCGCCTTATGAGGTTGAACTCGACGAGGGTAGGCACATTTCAGCTCTTTATAAGTATGATAAGACGCACTTCTGCTGTGTCCGCCTCCTGCCAATATAGTCTCCTAAATGTCTCCCTCCTCGTCTCCATTGTCATTCATCCACTGACATCGATCCATACTGTACCTAATCTGAGTGTTGCAGAAGATGCCTTAAAATAAATAAGTGTTTAACGCAGAGGAATAAATACATCATAATTCATGGCATAAGTGAATGCTGCTAATCTGAATGTCAAATACATGTACCTGCATGCCATTAAAGTAAGCTATACTTAGTCAGATTTGGGGTTTATTTCATTTGAAACCTCTTTTCCATCGCTGCCCACTCACTGCCATATACTGGGGTGGAGGATGGGGGTGCTGCTGCCTCCATGCCAAGGTTTTACTGCAGAGTGGGCTGAAGGATTAAGATAGACTGGGTGTGTTCCAAGGGCGACAATAGCCTGGAAGACACAATTGTTTAGGGCGGGAGGATGTGACTACCTGCAGTGGGGTATTTTATCGTACCTAAATAAATAAGAAGTACATAAAAAATGGAATCGGGAGCACACAGTCCCCCCGACACTCTTTCCTGGGGTTTGCCATGAACCAACCATTTCTCTTGCACCGCATGTAGCCTACATAGTATTTGACACAGAGCATATTGTACTATATTCTGCAGGCCTCTATAACTTCTTCTCCATCATTGAAAAACCCATATTTTAGAGAGGACAATTTTGAGCTTATTTTTTTAGGATTTCTTTTCTACGAAATCATTTTTCCTCAAATCCTATGTGCATCCGTTCTCCTGCAGCTACTTGTTCCATTTTTATCATTGCACTTGCTATACCCTTTTACAGACAGCATTATCAGTTTCAGCTTCTACACTTCATGTTATTTGGGTTGCCCTACCAATGCCTCTTCTTCTTACTCTCTGTGTCCGACTCTTTCCCTCCCTTTTCCCTGCTAGCTGGCCAGCCAAAGATCGTACGTCGTATCTTCACGAACAGTCGGGAACGTTGGCGGCAGCAGAACGTAAACGGGGCATTTTCGGAGCTTCGCAAACTCATCCCCACTCACCCCCCAGACAAGAAGCTGAGCAAGAATGAGATCCTGCGGCTTGCCATGAAGTACATTAGCTTCCTCTCCAACCTCCTGGAGGACCAGGACGGCGGGAGGAATGTTGGCAGCACAACTGACGGGGAAACAGGGCTGCTGGTTGGAGTTGGGGCCCACGAGGGCGGCCCTCAGGGCGGTCCACATCAGGACACAGTGGTTGGCTTGGCCAGGGACGATCTTCTGGAGACCATGTCACCAGGTTCCAGTTGTGGAAGCCTGCCTGACGGCGATGCCGAGGGCAGTCCTGAGAGCTTTATGGAGGACCAGGACTCGCCTCCAGCTCCAAGGACTCTAACGGCTTCACGTGGGCCCGCGCTGCATCTAGCTGCTAGAGATCTGAGGCGCAATGGCCGCCCTTTAGATGGCTCCAGTCGCCGATGATGCTGATGCTGATGCCAACAGACCACAGACACAACACCTGAGACTGAAATGAGAGGGACTAAGAAAGAGGTGTCTATGCTCAGGACCTGTTAGCTTTGAGCTGTCAGTGTAGGAAAGAGAATCAAGCACCAACTAGTGAGATAGTGGTGTATGATCCTGTCTCCACCCTACACCTGAGGGAGCACTGATAAATCGCTTGCTTTGATTGGTGATTGTTTGAATTTGATCCAACAAAAGACTTGTAAATTCTGCATATCTCATGTCTTTGACTGACCTGCGGTTTATAACCGTCCGTGTTTTTAAAAGTCCAAAGACAGGATATTCTAAAATTTAAAAAAAACAGAAAAAGAAAGAAAGAACAAGCAAAAAAAAAACCCAAATCAAACAAAAGAGACACTTTTTTGATTTGTAATATTGAAGTTTGGGCCAATGCTTCAATTATGATACTATTGATTACAATATAATGCGGCCAGCCCTGGAGATTTATGCCCAACGAATATAATGTGTTAGAATAATGACACAAGATTAAGTTTGCCTCAGTTGGAGGCCGTAAATGAACCGACTGGACTCTATTGTACCCATGCAGTAACGTATGTATTGTAAATAGCATTATATTTCCACGGCACAATGTAACAACAGTGGCTCGAGTTCAAGTCATGTGGTTTAAGATGTACTATAGTGTGTTTGTCAATTGGTTTACTAGCAAAATGGTCTTTTGGGAGACATGAAACAAAAAAGAAGAGAGACTGAACGCGAAGAACTCAAAATGTAAAGCAACAACTGAACGTAGTACATCAAATGTGGTACCATTTCCTTCTGTTACACTTTGGTGATGAGAAAATGACACCAAATACGACGACAGACAGTTAAACATTTTCACTGCCGGGAATTAATATATCTATTTGATTTTGCGGAGGTACAAGACATGCAGTGTTTTTTAAAGTGTACAAAATATGAGTCATATGATATTATGAAATGACTCATGCAGTCATTTTGATATGAATGTTTCAGTGTTTTTTTTTTAAAACTGTAATGCAGTTGTAGTTTAGTAAGGTACACAAATAAATCCCTTCATTGCCGCATACATATACAGACACATGCACAGAGACACGAACACACACGCACACATACAGTGTTAATATCATAACAACACCAGCAGTTTTCTGATTAATACAGTTAAGGTTTGCTCACTGTTGTTGGTTATTCTGCTTTTTCAGCAGGACCTAGTAGCCTATATTGGTACCTTTGGTAACTATGGTATTTTATGAATTGCAGTAAAGGGACATTGTACGTTTGGTAATGACATATTTGTTGTATGATAGCTGTATCTATAAATATATCCAATGTTAAATCGATGAATTTTATACAAAACCCCTGAATAAAACATGCAGAGGAAAAGCCTTGTGGTTGATCTCACTCAAGCTCAAGTTGTAGATTTTATTACTGTAATTCAAGGTAATTTAATCCAGTTCTGTTCAATTCAGTTCAATTAGTTATATTCTGCTCAGTTCAATGTAATTTGATTAAATTCAGTTCAAGTCAATTCAATTCCTTCATTGTCAAAAAAACGGAATGTATGATACTTGTTACCACATTTCAGCATTTATGATTAATAATACCTTTTACCCACTCACTCATAATTGCATAACTTATTTGACAAAATTCTAAGACAGGCAATGGCATAACATACCACGCAGCTGCTTCCCACCTTGTCTGTACAGAGTGTTTGGTCGAGACCACAACCTCCTCATGAAACCCCCCCGATGGACGCTGGAATCCTCACTTCCACCCAACAAGTGACAACTTCCTGTGGAGGTTAACGCGGCCCGGTGACCTGCAGGATATCCTGCCATTGTGAAAGTGGTTTTGACAGCCTTCGCTGCACTCGTTTGCACACTGTTGTGTCTGTACACATTGTGAAACGGCCACAGTGGTAACTCCCCCTGCCTGAAAGTTATTCAACTTATGCAATCGTAAAGTTATGTTCACCAAACCGGTGTTCATTAATAAGAAATTTGCAGAAGGGTTGTTGCTTTGCCAAATAAATGCTATTTTTCTCAAATGTCTATATGTCCCTACATTCCAAAACTCCGCACAGCACACGTTGCCACCACTACAACAGCACCAGCTCTTAGACATTTCTTAAAAACTAAAATTGCTTCCAGGGAGCATCAGAGACATCCAGGTGTTTGGGGACCCCTCCTGTGCTCTGATCTGGCTGTGCTGGGACTCCACTGAGAGGCCCTCAGGGTTAATGCCTGCCAAACATTTACCTGCTCCAGTGTTCCTGTCTCTCCACAAACACACACACTCACAAAAAAAGAGAGGGATACAGGGAGTGTATGTGGGGGATTGAAAGGGAGGGGATGAGAGGCTTGTGTGAGTGTGTATGTGCTTGCTCTACATAGATCTGTATGTATGTGTGAGAGAGAGAGAGAGAGAGAGAGAGCGGGCGTGTGTGTGTGTGTGTGTGTGTGTTTATCAGCTCAGTGCAGATGGGTGGGAGAGTGGCTCTTGCAGCCAAATGATTCAGTATGCTAATGAGTTGTTATCTGTGGTGCTGCAGGAACAATATACTGTCTTTCTCACAGTGGGAATCCAGCCTGCTGGGAGCAGATTACACTGCACACACCGCCAAGGTAGTTATTTATATTTTCACACAGAGTAGTAGAAAATACATAAATGCACACACACACACACATCCACAGATAGGCCTATAAACAAACAAGCAAAATAACATTTTAACACACACACACACACACACAAACACACACCGCCAACACCAACAACAACAACATAAATAGGATAAATATAAACGACAACATAAATAAATTTGGAAATTTAAGGTAAATTTATGTCCTTGACCAGGAGATGAAGATGCCATTCTAGGCCTTCCTCTTTAACAGGTTTCAGAGTTATGTTTCTGTTACAAAATATTTCCTATGTTCTTAATTAAAGTGAATCTTCAATTGCCCAGAATGTTGTTTTCCCACAATCAATAAGCTTTGTCCAATTGGGAGAAACGTTTAGCTTTAAAGACCCAGAGTCAGCTGCAAAATAAAATCCTTCCTTTCTTGTTATGAGTCATACACAAATTATTAAATCAGTTGCGAAACTGATCATGTTTGGTCGCTGTCTCTCCCAAAAATGACACTTTTAATTCATTTCAAAATTCACATATATTTTATTCCCTTTACAATCTTGGTTCATTTCTCTTCTCTTGACTTTTGACCCACACGCAGATCCAACGCTCGGTCGTTGGATTTGGAGAAAAGAAAGTATCACCTGCTTTTAATCATTCCTTCATAAAAGACACAAATGTACAAAAATGCAGGCTGTGCTTGACAACATTTATTTGGATATTTGTCGTTAAAAATAGAATTCCCTGATGTTTATTACGTCATTATATTTAATTTCATAGTAATTATTTATCTTCTTATGTGCCACCGGCTAAAATCTTGGTTAAGTGCACACTTATGTCTCCCTCTGAAAAACAGAGTGTGTTCTCGGGTCAGATTTGTATGAAAATGAATGAGACATTTATATATGCTAACAGCTCTTAAGTGTATTGTATGGATACATTAATATGACCCAAGATGTCGGGTCAATTTATTGCTTTATTGTAAAAACAGCAATCAATGTGTGAGATAGATTTAGAAATAAGAAAATGAAGAATAATTAAGAAGAGACAAAGTAATTGATTGCGGAGGGAACATTATACACCTAATGAAGGTCGGACTGCCTGAAACGTAACATTAATAAATATTTCAGCAGTAAGTGTTTTATGACTGCACTTCCCTCTGACGCAACTGTCACACATTGAGGTGCTGAAGGTTTTTTTCTAAATAGTTTGGACAAAAATGACTTAAATACACAACACCCTAACAGAATATTACAATAAAGGCCATCACGTATCCTATTGACATCAATACAAAACCCACAAAAACTAGTTTATTCTGGTCATAAACTAGCAAAATAGATTTGCTCAGTATTAAATTAGGTACTCCAATTTGCTCAAAAACAATATGAACATTATTCAATTTTAACTATATCCCTCTTAAGGTTTAGTCACTTTAAATCTAATTTAGTGATACAAATATTTTCATTACAATTACTGAAGATTTGGCAAAGTCTGTAAAAATGTAATAATTGTAACACCACACAATGAAAAAATACTTTAGAACTAGGTAATGCAGTTTCCCTATGTCTTCATCACAACATAAAAAATGTCTCAGTAACCTCTCAGAGATATAAAATACTAAATTCAATTTATCTTCCAGCTGGATTGATGTTGTGTACAGGAGCATCAGTTTTTTTAAATGGTACAGTGTAGGTACACCAGAGTATAATGTATACTGTGTTCATCTGTCTCTCTGCTGCAGAGGGTTGTCCTCTCTGTTTGGTGCAGCTAATCTATTGTTATTGGTATGTAATGCAAAAATATTATTTTGACTTGCATCTGCTTCTGGGTGATGCTTTTATAAACTCATGTCAGTCGTCTGTGTTCCTGTGGCTATGAATCACTGCCTTCAATCTTTGCTGATAATGAAGAGGAACAGGGATGTCACTCTTTCTCTCCTGCAGTGAATCCCCATTTAACAGACCAGACTGTAGTGAATGACGAGAGTCCGCAAGAATGATCCATTCTGCTGTGTGAATGGAATCTGCATTAGTAAGTATTAATCTCCTGTTGTTTTGCAGTCAGTAAGTGGACAAGAACATGTTGAGTCTTAATAAGAATAATTATTTTGGGACATTTAATTTTCATTCAATGTGTGCAACCTTTTTTTTATGATTTTCTCTCAGCATCTCAGCATTTAATGATGCTCTCAAATACCTCTTTACAGAACTTGGACACCTTACACCCTCTAGTGGGAACCAAATGCAATCATTGAATATTTACATCAATTGTTCCCAAATTTGTATTGGCCTCATTGACACAGAGCTTATCTATCCTAATTGCAGAGACTAATGGCTTATAAATTAGCTTCTAGTTCTGGTTCTGAATAAATAAAACCGAAGGGTCATCCATTTCAAGCATAGTCATTTTTAATGCGTTGTTACAAAGAACTGAAGTGTTGCATACAGCATTATAATCAAGCCTCATCCATCTCCAAATACAGCAAGGCAAGCAAAGCATTTAGTTTGATTAGCATGACAGCAGCGAGCAGAAACCGAAGCGGCAGCATTTAGCTGAATCACATTAATTTGACAGGGCAGTGCAATCGGCTGAAGGCTGTGCAGAGTCTACAAGAAGTTAAAATCGGGCCTCATTCAAGGTCAAAGGTTGCAGTCACTGGTTTTCCATAGCAGTAGTCTTGTCCTTTGAGTCTGGGTAAAGCAGGAAGCCAGAGAAGGTGCTGTCATCCTCACTACTGGAGTAAACTCCGTTCCAGTCTCTCAGCGTCTCCAGCCACACCTGGTCGCCTTCATTCAGCTGCATCAGTGCGAGGTTGGATGCCTGATCGATGTCCTGGCCGTACAGAGAATCCCGAGTTCGCAGCTTCCGTATCCCATTAATCACGAGGGCAGCACGCACGGGCCTGTTGCGCACGGTGATGTGGTAACTGAATAAGTAGACCCCCGGGTAGGTGGCGTTGAACTTGTTGAGTGCTGGGTCCCAGTGCCCCTCCCCGTTATAAAACACCTTATCAAACTTCACGGGCAGGCCGGGCGGAGGGAAGGACCTGCTTGGAAACAAGCCCACACTGAAGGCAGAGCGAATCTGTTCCACACTCTCACCCGGTGGGCCTTTAAGGCCCCGAGGCCCACGCCCACCTTTAGCTCCCCTCTCCCCCCGAAGCCCTGCCATGCCCCTGCCTCCTGGAGGTCCTGGGGGCCCTCTGGCACCAGTATCCCCCTTCCCACCCGGAGGCCCTGGCTCCCCTCTCTCTCCCTTTGCACCATCAGTTCCATTCACTCCTGGGGGGCCCATCTCACCTCCCAGACCAGGGGGCCCGCGCTCACCCACATGACCTTTGTCGCCTGGTAAACACTCGCTTGTAAGTCCATGTTCACCTATCTGACCCTTTGTCCCAGCTACCCCAGGGGGACCCATAGGCCCCTCTCGCCCGGTGTTGCCCTTAGTCCCATTCAGGCCAGGCTCTCCTCTTTCTCCAGGGTCCCCTTTCAGACCACTGAAGCCACGTTCACCTTTCTCTCCTCTGGGGCCCGGATCACCTATAGAAAGTATATATTCACATAGGAAGACATGTTGTGATTAGAATACTTACGTTTCCCAATAGTAATGTACATTTGCACATGTGGGTGCATTTATAGATACTTTAATCTCATCTAATTCAGTATGAATAAAGGAGATGATCTGATACGTAAAAGTTTTTACTGACCTCTCTCTCCTGGTTTTCCCGGGATGCCAGGGGCACCAGGAAGACCCACCGATCCTTGATCACCTTTGTCACCTGTGGTAGTTTTGATAAATAAAGCACAGAAAATGACAACATACTTATACAGGACTTATACAGGATGGCGTTTTGCAAGAAAGGAGAGACGGATAGAGAGAGAGAAACGGAGAGGCAATCAAAAACTCTCCTGCTGTTAAGCCCCGTAGTACCTATGTCGCCATTGAGTCCATTGGCTCCAGGTAGTCCTGCTGGTCCTGGGGGTCCTCTGAGCCCTGTTTCTCCCTTGTCTGCTGGTAACCCTGAAACAAAAAACAGAGAGGAGTATGAAGAAGCACAAAATTTGACCACCAAAAGCTAATTTGTCGGAAAATGATAATCTATCTTACCTAAAGGGCCCCTCTCTCCTGGCGGTCCTGGTGGCCCACTTTCTCCCATGGGCCCTACGGGGCCTCTCTCTGGCGGACAGCACTCACAGACGTTGAAGAAGCATTCATTGTAGTCAAGGGTATAGTTTCCGAGGGTGTTCCCGGGGGGCGCTATGGCATCGGTGGGGAACTCAGTGGAGTAAGTGTCGCTGGAGTAGGTGGTGCTGTCTGCAGCGGACAGGGAGTAAGCGTCCATTGTAACCTCAGTTGTCTCATCCGTCTGCAGGCTGCTAGAAGGAGATGGGGTCGTGGTGGTGGTGCGTCCGAATCCTCCACCCCCACCTCCGCCGCTGCTCCCAGCTCGAGGGGGCTTCTTGGTGGTCTGAGGTTTGGGCCAGTGTGTGGTTCTGGTGCTGGAGGCCTGCGTGGCCATCTGTACCACAAGGAGCGTGGTCAGGAGGACCAGGCGAACGGAAGGCATTCTGAGTGCTTGACGCAATAAGCTGTAAGGGAGAAGAGTGGCAGTTTTGAGGAATAGATAAAACAGGTGCAGCACTTTTTTTGTATTGCATCACAGTGTGTTAACGATGAATATAAAAGCAACAAGTGCATCTTACCTGTTGATGTAAATGGTGTTGACTCTTCACTCCATCCCTTCCATCGACTGATTGATGCAGCCTGCCTCTTTCCTTATATTGGCCCGAGACAGAGAACAAGGGACTGAACACCGGGGTTATTAGGAGGTAGGTGGGCTGGCAGGAACAGATTACATGACTCCTGAGGGATATGAAATAAAGCAGGTTGTATACAAGGCAAGACTTTATTCTTTGTGATGTGGGATATGATTCCAGGGCCTGTGAGTGCACACACTGCTTAAATGGTGTTCACACACATGCTTGCTTTGTACACAAACAGCAGAAATATAAGGTTACACACAAAGACACACATCCGCAGAACATGCGTACATAAGCATAGAGTACACACACACACACACACACACACACACACACACACACACACACACACACATACACACACACACACACACACACATCATTTGTAATGAATAGCACATCATGTGAGAGTTACTGGGTGCAACACCTTGTAGTGATCACACCAATTGGCAGCACCTCAAAGCAGAAAATGGATCACCATGCACCCAGTGGGAGAGGGATCAATGTCCCAAAACAGACGGCGTGGCAACATTGATCCAACCGTTCATCTCCTTGATCAAACCAACCCAAAGAGCCCAGTAAACCCGGTAAACCTCATGGAAACCTGGCCCCACTGAACCAAGCTTTACGCGTCTCAGAATCT
The DNA here is from genome assembly GCF_004355925.1 of Anarrhichthys ocellatus. Classification (NCBI taxonomy): domain Eukaryota; kingdom Metazoa; phylum Chordata; class Actinopteri; order Perciformes; family Anarhichadidae; genus Anarrhichthys; species Anarrhichthys ocellatus. Next base: position 4,127,615 of record NW_022280045.1, on the reverse strand, counting down.
GTGCTGGATGTAGTTTCAAACCTCTGACATTAACTCTGAATGATTCCTCATTAGTTGCCAAGGTTCCACACACAATCTTATGTGGAGCCATATGATACTGTACATGAAAAAAATAATAAATGAACTCAAAAGAGAAAAAAGGCAAAGAAGGTCATTACGAACATCGACAATTGTCTAGCTGAGGGTTGAGGATATTTCATGACAAACTGAGTACATACACTGCTTTATTATAGACCTGTGTTGTATAATGTGTGCTCTTAAAATACAAGAAAGAAAATTAAATCATCCAGATTTAATCACCCAAGCATCCTCAAGTATGTCATTGTTACCGCAGTGCCTATTTTAGTGTGTATGTTGGCAAATCATACTGCCACACCCCTATTTCTCTAAAGAAGGAAACAGAAGTACTGAAGCTATTGGGCTCGTTAAAAAAATAAATTGATATTCGAGTTTATGCGGGAAAAAACAATACCAAATCAGATGAAAAACAAGGAAACAGGTGGAGGTGGAGGAGGACAAGGAACACCTGATCTGTCAGCCTGAGAGGAAAGACACCCCGCAATTATTGAACTAACATCCATAAGTGGGGGAAATGAGGGTGAAAGTGATGACATCAGGCAAAGATTTTCTCCCAGAAGTAATTTATTTCATAAATGTATTTGGGTTGCACCGAATAGCTCGAAGGTTCATAACCTTGACATCATTCATTTAAATTCTCAATCTTTTAAATATTGTTGTCTATTAAAGCCTTTTTTAATGCATGTGAGTGTAATATGAGATACATTTAGATGCCTTCATCAGTTGCGCCGTACGCACGGTCTGAGTCAGTGCCCAGTCTAAGCACGGATTTGTGCATACTGTGAAACAGGCCCAATGACAACACCAACTCTGAAATGGGAAAGACTGGTTTCCAACACTATACTTTACTATTACAAAACAAAACTGAAGTTAGATTCACTCATTCCTTTGCTTAAAAAGGTCCAGTGTGTAGGATTTGGCATCATCTATCTGTGAGGTTTCAGATTGCAATCAACGGAAACTCCTCCCGTGGGCCAAGTGAGAACTACGGTTTGATTTATAGTATTATATTCCATTTCTGCAAATAGTTCCCCCTAAATGCTACAATGTACCTTCAATTAAGTGTTAAACGTTTAATAATATTGGTGACTGCATTAATTAGATTCGTGTGTGAGTATGAATTGTGACGTTGATAGGACTGTCAGAGAAATATTACTCCATGAAGCCACCAGGTGGCAGTGTTGGGTCAATGCACTGCTGTCACAACATCTGAACAAAGGCCTCTTCTCGCAATTGTTATTACCCATATTATAATCTAAAGTGTGTTATTGTGTCATACCCTTTTATCTGAATTTAAATTGTGCTGCATATATAGCTGCTTTATTTGTGTGCGTCTACAAATATGGTATGGAGTGTATTCTATTGATTAATGTCCAGTTGACATGAAAAGTCAGCAGGGTCATACAATGTGGAGATGCATTTAGATTTAATATCACTCTGATATCAGATGACATCATCATTTCAATCCGCAATGTCTTATCCATCGTATGATCCTGCAGCTGCGCACTTCTGTCATAATGGATGAGTCAGTGTCAAAAGATCTACTTCCACTAAATACTTTCAAAATAAAGCCCCGATTTAAATAACATCCTTTGTGCAAACCAGTTGGCTTCAGCTTCCGCTTATGTTTTTGCTTTATTAAGACATCCACAGCTGACTACCGGTCTTATTCTCGATTGGTTTGACACAAGCTCGAGAATGGAGACGTGTGTGTGGAGTATGTGCTGTTGAATGCGGAGACAGAACAGGCTATCCGAGGGAAGAGACGGGGTCAGCGGCGGAAAAGGAGGACACCTCCAGTCACATCGTCGAGTCTCGGCCCCGCCGGTGACATGTCTCTTGTTGGGGTGGGTCCAACCCGAAATATCAGTCATCCTACAATGGGCTGCGGGAGATCGGCTCAACTCGGAGAATCCTCTCGCAGCTGTTCAGAGAGCCGAAGATAGGACCGAGACATCGGACCGAGTCAGTGACGGTGGACTGCCCGCGTTTTGTCGTGCGCTTCTCGGCCCGGTGTCTGGCAGTCTGCCGTGCACAGTGCGCGTATGCGGTCGGAGTAGAGACAACAGGCCTCCGTAGAAAACACTTTAGATGTTGAAATTCAGTCTTTGTCAATCGATTTTTCTTCACACCCCTGGCGAACGGATGGAGTGAATTGTGCAAAAAAAAAAAAAAAAAAAAAAAAAAAAAAGGAGAGAGAGACAGATCGCAGTTTGGTTGCGTGTGATGATAGGAGACACAATGACGCTCTTGTCTCTTCTGGGTCGGATCATGCGTTATTTTCTCCTCAGGCCGGAGACGTTGTTCCTGCTGTGCATAAGTCTGGCGCTGTGGAGTTACTTCTTCCACACGGACGAGGTGAAGACCATCGTCAAGTCCAGCCGGGACGCCGTGAAGATGGTGAAGGGGAAAGTGGCGGAGATGATGCAGAACGACCGGCTGGGAGGCCTCAGCGTCCTGGACGCGGAGTTCTCCAAGACCTGGGACTTCAAGAACAACAACGTAGCCGTGTACTCCATACAGGGGAGGCGAGACCACATGGAGGACCGCTTCGAGGTGCTCACCGACATCGCCAACAAGAGCCACCCGTCCATATTCGGGATATTTGACGGCCACGGTGGAGAGGTATGGCTGGGAGGGGAGAGGTTAGACAGGCCGATGTTATCCGCGTGCGTTAGGCTGGACTCATCCAGACCTGCAGCTGCACGCGAGTTAGCGCCACTTTGAATTCAGTGCACAGGTAGAGAGACGGGGAGGTATTGGGAGAAAGCATACAGTAGCTCAATATTTGCTGCTTTTTTTGGGGGGTGCATGCTCAATACAACCTATTGTGAAATGTGTGGAGATGTATCACAACAACACTGTGACATGATATATAATATTCTGAATAAAGTGATATTATAAGAGATAGAAAATAACAGCACCGTGCCAGGTTTCTATGGGAACACAGTTAATTACTGTGCCACATACATATGCCTTGAGCCCCCCTCCCCCCCCCCTCTCCATCATTGTCTTCTTCTGTGTGAACACCTCCTCTGTCCTGCTGCCAATCAGGGAGTTGACTTTGGATGCATCACAAAGACCGTGTGTGTGTGCGCGTGGGGGTTAGCTGTGTGTGTGAGAGTAGTTTTTGTCCATCTTTCCACCACTCCCTGTGTCGTCAAGGGTCAGTGGTTTCTCATGGCTCCCTTCAGACCACATGTCCTATAGCCATCTGTCACACCGCCACCCCCTGTCCCCCAGAGGTTCCAGTGAATGATACTGGCTGAGTTTCTGATATACAGCCCAATATTCCTGTTTCACATCATTTATTGTTTTTTTTTTCACTAACACAACACAGGAACATATTTAGATGGTTTTGTCGAGACAGCAATCCCAAAGATATTCAGTTGACTGTCATTGACGGCTAAGACAACCAGCAAATAGCCTTTTTCAATTTGAGAGGCTGGAAGCAGTGAAGTTTGGGCATTAGCTCTATTCATTAGGTATCTTACATTTTTAGGGGGTTTATTAATCTTAATATAAAAAGTTGAACTCAGGAGTTTTCTAATTTAAACCCAGTTCTAGTTTGAATCATTATTCTAACACACATTCATCAATGTACATCTTCCAAGCTCTGTGTACAAAGTGTTATTTGCAACTAAAAGATGAATGTCAGGGTTGAGCATATAGTTCTTATATCATATCCGCATTAAACGTTCATGAATGAGAATTAAAGCTCCGTCTCTCAAACCAAATGTTCTCCTGCTGGTTTAACGTCGGGTCACACCAGAACATTCATTCCCAGGTCTGATCCGCTGCACATCGGCACTTACAATTTGATTCGAGGAAAAATACTAAAGGGAACTCTCCGTTCTCTTTTTGTAAAAGATTAGTTGCCGCTTGTTTGTGTTCAATCGTAGAGAGAGAGAGACAACAAACAGAGAGTCAAAGGTGTTTACCCATCTGGATCCCTCTCTATTCCTGTCCCCTAAACACATATTTATCTTTCCTGTCCGTCCTGACATCTCTCACTCTTTCTCTCTCATTTTTTCTTCCCTTTTATTTGCTCAAATGTGCATCTCTGTGTATTAATTTGAGTTTGCTCCATTCTTTTATATTTCATCTTTCAGTCACAGTCAAATAGGGTTTGGACTGCAAAATAATGTGTCACTCTGACATGGACCTCAGCTGTTCTAGGGTCATGAGCATCAATACACAGACCTCATCCTGATATATGGAAACACACACTGCTAAAAAGTAAGCACCAACAGTAAAGTAAATGCAGATAGTAAAACGACGGGTCCAAAGTTAAGGGTTGTGTGGAAAAGCTGTGTTTGTCTTCGGGGACTCTCAATGCCGGCGGTGTTGTCGGAAATATCACAACATGTGTGGATATCCTATTTGCTGTGATTTTTTTTTTTTTTTTTTTATTTATTTTTTTTTTTTATGCAGTTTGGCACAACTGTAAAAACAAACACGCACTCGCACAAACATCGGCAATATTAAATGAAGTGAATGCCGCCAAACCAAACAGGCCGGTAGAACCAGGCTGTCTCTGGCAGTGCAGTGTGTTCCCGGCTCTGAAAATATGCAGGACATTTCTCAAACGCCGCTCTGTTTTTATCTCCCTGTATTTTTATGGAGGTAGTGAGTTTCTGGCCCAGAATTATAAAAAGTCAGCACAAAGCTGCTGCTCCCCTTCATGATTTACAGAGACTATACCTGCTGCTGAAGCAGGAACTTTGAAAAGTTTACAACTTTTCAAAGGGCTTTTCGCACTACTTTGCTACATAAAATTGAATTCATGACTCATAGGGCAATAAAGCAGCGATGTCAAGAGATCCACGATACAGATTAATCAACCTCATTAAATCCTCAGACTGTGACATATTTGAGTCATTTATGAAGTCTGTAAATGGAAATTCATTTCGTGGCTCACTGAGTGCCCTTTTCTCGCTCCACTAAATGAATGAGTACATTTGTCCAGCAGCAGGAAGAGACGGTTACACTCTATGATCACTGGGAATACCATAATCACGTCCAGGTGTCGTTTCCTCGCTGTATTCTACTCCCAATGCCGTTTAATTAATGACAAACATTTTCAGTCTAGTGGTTGTGAGTTTTGGTTGCGAATGAATGTTGAAGGTCTGTAGCTGTGCTGTAGAACTGCTTTCACACATCATCAGAACATCAGAAAGACAAACGGTGAAGCGTGCAAGTGGAACTTATTTCCATAAGAGCTGTGAATATGAAATATGTACTCTGTATCTGCCGCAACATTAAGATGGTATGACGGTTTCCTAATAACGATTTGATTCGACAGCATTAGCATAATGGAAATCTTGGCAGAGAAAGAAAAGGAAGAAGACTATGGAGGAGGAGGGTGGCTAGGGGATGAGGAGGTTGTTCAATAATTCAACACAGAGCACCTGCTGTATGAAATGAAAGAAGTACTCATGTAAAGAGTACTGGGTCAAATTACCTGGTAACAATGGGGGGGAAACCTAAATAGTAACATTATTTATTCTATTCTGGGGACCAAACTGAGGATAATTAATCACAAAATGTGATGAACCGTACATGTATAATGCGGTGCAGCCAGTTAAATTAATAAGAAGAACAGATTTTTTTTTTTTGTTTTGTAGAAAATGAAAGCCAAACATAACTTTATTATTATGAATATTGATTAGTGCAGCTTTGAGCTTTACGGGATAAAGTAGCTGAAAACTCCATGTGATGACTGCAGATTAGCCTTAAAATCTTGCAGTAATGTATGAGTTACACAAGCAGTAACCTCTCTTACAGCTGTCTATGTATTACTGACATAAAGTAGATCATTCTGAACCTTTTAAGCTAATTTGAAACAATCAATACCACAACAGCTCTATGCTTCTTCCGCCGTCTTAACCCTCCCCATGTTCTTCTTCCCTCCCCTTCTCCCCCCCCTCTCTCTCCCAGGCTGCGGCTGACTACGTGAAGGCCCACCTGCCAGACTCCCTGAAGCAGCAGCTGCAGAACTTTGAGAGAGAGAAGAGAGAGAGCGCTCTCTCTTACGGCAGCATCCTCGAGCAGCGCATCCTGACTGTGGATCGGGAGATGCTGGACAAGCTCTCTGCCAATCACGATGAAGCAGGTTAGGAGGCGGAGGAGAGTGGTTGGAAGTGAATATTTAGTTGTGTGTGTGTGTGTGTGTGTGTGTGTGGTGGGGGGACAGTTAATGGGTCAACAGAGAGAAGACGGGAAGAAAGCTGTAAGGGCAGTTGCAGTAAAAGAAAAATATACTGGTAATGATATTTGGCTCTGCAGTAGCGCTCCAGCCGCGGCGATTTCCAGCAACATCCAATCCTCCACGAGACATCCAACCATTTTATTATCAAGTCTATGCATCCAACACACAAGCGAAAGCAACTTCAACAACAGCAAGTCCTCCTCGAGAAATCCACATGACAAACAATTCCTTAGTTTAACAGACAATGACAGCTGAATGACTCATAGCACATCCAATAATGTTTGTTTTTACCTCTTGTCCATAAATCCAGTCGCGTCTGTTCTTCCACTCCCACTTAATCCCTTGTTTGAAATCAAGTAATTTCCAGTGTCGGAGGAGTAGTGCGGAAAAAAATCCATCACGTTCAGGTTTTTTTTACTTAATATAGTGGCTATTCCGTTTCTAAAGTCATAGCCCATGCAGCAATAGTTGTTTTAACGCACCTTTGTTGGAGATCCAGGCGCTTTTTGTTTGTTGTTCTAAAATAATAAATAAACTCATATCCTACCAAATGTTGAAGGCCAATAAACAATGTCAGACTCAAATGTGTTTGTGTGAGAGAGGGAAAATAATATATGTATCGAAGATGATACTGATATATTCTTAAACGATGAGAAGAGACGGTGAAAAGACTTTGTTCGGTCTCCACTAAAGCTAGGACTTCCTCTCTCCCCGAGTTTTTTCCTAAACATGTTTAACTTTACCACAACCCCAATTTGCCAATCAAAATCAGTGAATCACGGCTATCAACAAAACATAAAGAGAGGTCTTGAAACAATGATAATTATTCTGTAAATGTAAACACAAACTGCTATTCTGGCTCCTGCATGCTCCACTTGTAGTGCAGGCTGAGTGTTGTATTACTCTGTAGTTGATTCACTCACTCACTCACTCATGTCATTGTAGGTTACTCTACATGTACACTCAGGCTATGGGGATTAGGTGGTCTAATCTTTACAAATCACTGTATTTATTATAGTGCGGCACATCAATGAAAATATAATAGTGGCAGATATGATCATACCAGAGATCTCATGACATTTTCATTCCTGGAGATATATTTACTGACATTTTGGACGTGGCCCAAGACTGTTGTAACACTCCCTGTTATCTTAAATGTCACATAAACCAAACATTACCTTTCATTCTCTTGTTTGCTCTGAACAGCAACCACAAGCAACACATTAGATAATTCATTAAATCTGGCACAAAGAGTTTTTTTCTCTTGCAACACAGGTGCAGTGTGATAGCAAGAGATGTGGAAAACCATTACATCTTCTTATTATGTGATAAACCCCATGCTTCTGTTGCTCCCGCTGTTTCAAATAAACAGGCAACCAGATTTAATTCAGAATTGTTGGAACATTAACTAAAAAACAGCTTTCTGGACTGTTTCCTCTTATTTTTTGTCCTTCTCATCCGATCTCCCCATGCAGGAACCACATGTCTGGTAGCCCTGCTTTCAGACAGAGAACTCACAGTGGCAAACGTTGGAGACTCTCGCGGCGTGTTGTGTGACAAAGACGGAAACGCTGTCGCACTGTCACACGACCACAAGCCGTACCAGCTGAAGGAGCGCAAGAGGATCAAGAGGGCAGGTAGAGAAAACAACCCCGTCAAATATCCCACACACTGAATGTACCTGCACTGCACTCTCACGGGGAGGAATTTAGGGCCCTTTGTTGCCATCTGTTGGTCAATTTAGAAACAGCATTGTGTTTGATAACGCACAGGGTCAGACTTAACTGAAATAGATACCTAGGCTGTGTGATTAAAAGAGTTTCACAGGTGATATTTGTTTATTAAGTTATATCAAATCAACCCAGTATTTAAAACGTCAGCTCTTTCCAGCTCATTTCAGGTTTCTGCCACACTTACTCATTCATTTGATTGAAATACTGTAAGTCCACATTAGCAGATCACCAGACCGTGCTTAAACCTTTTCACTCTTATTTCTTCACTTCCAGGAGGTTTCATCAGTTTTAATGGATCCTGGAGAGTCCAGGGCATCCTGGCTATGTCCCGCTCCCTAGGGGACTACCCACTTAAAAACCTCAACGTAGTCATCCCCGACCCCGATATCATGACCTTTGACATGGACAAGCTGCAGCCAGAGTTCATGATCCTGGCCTCAGACGGCCTGTGGGACGCTTTCAGCAACGAGGAGGCCGTCCGGTTCGTCCGCGAGCGTCTGGACGAGCCTCACTTTGGCGCCAAGAGCATCGTCCTCCAGTCCTTCTACCGCGGCTGCCCCGACAACATCACCGTCATGGTGGTGAAGTTCAAAAGTGGAGCTGGGGGGAGCAGCAAGGCGGGGGAGTAGGTCAGGGTCAAGATCGGGAGCTCACATTGTGATCAATGTTTTCAACGATTCTCCGCATCTTCTGGGTGAAGCAGTGAGCGTGATATCACTGGAGGAAGTATGGACACTGGGAACCAAACATGTGCACACGCATACAGACACACATGCAAAAACGTGTACAACATAATGATGTTTTGTTTTATTTTGTAGGTTTTTGATTGAATTAAGGGCATTTGAACACAATACTCATCTCATAACCATCTGTTCACTTAACGATAAACACTTACTGAGAACAGTGGAGATGCATGAACACACACAGACAGACAGACAGCAGACAGACAGACAGCAGACAGGGGATTTCTCTTAACCAGCACACATTAGACTGTGATTGAATAACTACTGTTTGCTGTACATGCACATACATGGTACAGCTCCACTGGAGGCTTCTTCAAAGAAGGCTTCAACTAGTGCCTACTTAAGAATTACTGCGCAACCACAGGAAGCTACTGCAAATGTATTTGCAATCACACCACCCTGCTTGCTGCATTGTGACGATGCTCTCGATTAATGTATGCGTCTGTCACAGTTTTGACCTGGAAAATGTTGTCAAATACAAAAAAAGACTCCAGTGGATCGATACCTTTATACTTGAAGTGATGCTACACCTAAGATCTAACTCTTGAGTATCAAACACTCACCGCCTGCAGACTTGAGAGGTATAGCTCTTAACCATGGTTTCACCCTCTGGCTGCAGACGGCTTGAAACGGTGTCACATGTGGAAAAGAAGTTGCATAAATATGAATTTAATAAGCAACAGATCTGATTGGCCAGCTGCTCTTTTGGCAGGACTTTGGCCAATCACAGCTCCCACTGCTGCTCTGTGGGTTGGATTTTGTTCAACCTTTAGGTGCTTGCACATCTTTAAATTACCAAGAACTGTCTTTAAGTTCAAACAGACATGGAAATTGTAAATGTTTAAGCAGGAAACTTGAGCAATTGGAATAATAAATAACATTTAAAAGCCTTTTTTTTTTTTTTTTTTTTAAGTAATGTGATTCCATTTAGTAATAACTAATTCATCATTTAAAGATGAAAGTAAACTGAATTAGTAATACAAATTTTTACTTTTGAGTTTTTATGGGATTTTAATGTAAATTTGATTAAACAATTTATACTGGTAATCATTTTTTTAAAGGCTGATCAATTTATTAATTGTTTGTAATTAACAAAGACAAAATCCATCCACGTATGTAAGTATGGATGTAACTGTTTAATGTTAAGGTTGAACCAATGAATGAGCTGAGGGTTGGTCATGCCACTTTTCTCATTGAAGGCAGAAACTACAAAATTGTACTTCCACTTTTCAAGTGCAGACGGTTAGTGATACTCAGAAGAGAGATTCTGGGTGGAGTATTACTTCAACATACAACACATGCACACAGACACACAAACGTTTTTTTTTTTGTTTTTTTTTGAAGGTTGAATTCTTACATATCAGCCAATGTAAACGCTGTATATCCTCAGTAATACAAGAGGGTTTTAATGTACGTAGAACCTGATTTAGTTGCTGACCTCTTGGTAACTGCAGTTTCATGGAGTAAACTGTTCCATCAAAGTTGTTTTACACCATCTGTATATCAGGGCATGTGCTTCCGCTTATCCATGTCATGAACAACGTACATACAATGTTACCGTGGACACTGGTGCCTGCCTTTGACCCCCAGCCCCCTCCTCCAGAAAAGGACTAAAAGGTGACGCATCGTGAACTGTACAACCCGGAATGCAGTAGCTAGTAATATGATATGCTCCACCTGTCAAGAAAGGTGACAGTAAAACTTAATTTGCTGCTGTTTCATGTTCAACTCCCTATTACCACTGTGTTTAAAGACATTTGCATCAATTGAGAGACGCCTTTTTTATTTAACAGTTTACCGAATGCCTTATTTATTGTTGTTTGGGTGTGTCTGTCAGATTGCCAAATCAGCATACTGTATAATATGTTTTGTCCTCTAAATTACCCATCACTTTTTTTTTTTTTTAGAGGCAGTTCACACATGTTGAGCTGATGCTCAATGCAAAAAGAAAAGGCAGTGTAAAAAACCAAATCTGTATGCAAACTATCAGTATTAAACTAAGTCTTTCATCTTGAATGCATTTCCAGTCTTGATTATCTCAAAGGCCTTCTGGCATTACATTACTCACATCAACATGTGCAGCACCCTCACCAGTTCATTGACAGAACAACTCTTTATTTTCAACGGTCTTTTTAAATTAAATTCTCATCAGTTTTTTAAAAGGTTTCATTTTATTTATGTTTCACCACTTTCTCATTCATGTTAGATGAATATGTATTCTGATCAAGCAGCTAAGTTGTAAGTGCCTTGCTCAAGGGCACAACAAAAGAGATAAGTAATGACTAATATGTTTTATCATCTCTCCAGAAATTTCAATCAATTGTGTTCTTTCCACCAACCACCTGTCTCACGAAGCTGCACATTTCGCCAACACATAGGCAAAAAATGAAGTGATGAGATCAGAGTGAAGTTTGGGGGGGGGGGGGGGCGTGACGTCTTCCGCATGTTTCCGGGATGCGTTTGTCTGACCACAAATAGCTTTCCATACAGACCACGACTGAGCGCTGCTGTCTGCAAGGTAACCCAACCCCGCTACAGCCCTCCGGCGGGGCGCAGACAGCTCGGAAGCACTCGATGATGCCAACTTTAGTGACGGTCTTTACCAGGTGGAGATACTCAGAATAGCTCGACATTGACTGATCCAAATGTCAAAGACCCGTGTTGGAACATTCGGGCGTCTCATAAACATAAAGTCAACTGCGTCACACTACTTTACTGGAAACCCCTTGCCTATATTATATAAAGATTTGGCACTTCGTTAGTGACATAGGTGCGCGGACAGCAGAGAAAGACACTTGGCATTGAACAATCTTGGACACACAAGCACGAATTACACAACTCTGCTTTTTAAAGGGGTGTTTGAATTGAAGTCACAATATGGGACAACAAGGCTCCAAGTCCTCCATAGAGGCACGGGTGGTTTTTCAGCGCGTTGGTGCAGTGGACATGTGTGAGAAAACGGATGCATGTTGTTCTCCGGCCTCTGTTGTCCGCATTCAAAAGAAGGTGACAGGCCAGACGGCTTGTCCTCGCTCTTCCCCGCGGCCACTGGAGAAGTCAGCGGCCCATTCTTGGACCCAGAGCCGCAGTGACACCGAGGGACTGGTGTACGTGATGGACAATCCTACCGGTGGCGTGTGGGTGAAGCCGGGAGAGAAATGGACCAGAACTTGATGCAACAGTCAAATCCCCAGGTGGAATTAAGATGGAATTAAGTGAAGCACCCCGTGCTTGGACGCACTCCGTGTGTCCTTAAGCTCTGGAGTCTTTTCAGCAGGATGCTGCTGATTTGGGTTCCTTGGCTGAAGTGCTCTGTGGAGTCGAAGTGGATTTAAATCGTCTCCAGGACATGAGTTGGCTGGACTGATCACTGTAATGTGTTGATTTAGTCTATATGAGACATTATATTCAGTGTCAGATTGCAGTGGAAGATCGTTAGTGGTGATGAAGAGTGTCAGTCATGCGCACTGAGAAAACGTATTTTCTTTGGAAACAGCGTAATTGTTATGTGTCTGTTATAATAATAAATAAAGTCTTTAAAAATGATGTGGAGCGGATCAAATAAAAGAAGGGAGTCCGGGTTAAGTCACTAGAGAGTTGGATATGTTTGGTGAGCATTGTGAGAACAGCTAACATCAACCACTTTGCTGTTTAAATGAACTAGTGGCTCGTAAGCACAGTGCACTTTGGCACAGTTGGCCACCCTTCCAATGACTGACAGAACTTCATTTATTTTTCCTTCCTTTTATATTTGAATATCCTGTTTTTATATACTATATATTGATGGCAGTTTATTATTATATTGATGGACTTGAGGTCAATGACCCACTTTTATACTTAAGACTGGATGTTTGTTCAGTAGGTCTCTCACAGCAGCATAGTCTCCTTTTGTTTGTGAGAAGCTCTGAAACGTTGAGGTTGTTTGGGGACAGTGGGTCTGAGCGATACAAGATCCACTTGACCTTTCACATGTATGTCAAGAGGATGGTTGGACTGTGTGAATGTTTGAAACGTATGTTGAAATGAAGGATTTAACGACTTTAAAAAAACACCATTATTTTCTTTATTTTACAATATAGAGGACTATATTGCTGGTTCAGTTAGAAAACTGCATTTCTTTCTTTAGCAGGTGAAGTCTGGATATTGTTGTTTACCCATTGATTGACATTTACACTGAGGCAACTGGTTTTAAGTGAGATTGCAATGCGTGAACTGTGTCAAAATGTAATTTCGGGCAAATTATTGTATGTGTGCAACAATGTATCCATGGCAGCATGGTCCTATATAAACAAACAAACTAATGACTATCTTTTTCTAATTTAGAAGCGTTTTACTAAAGTGGATTTCATTCATCATTTACAGCAATATACTTTTCCATATGGCTGATTGTCTTTTCAATGTGTGTTTAGTGAACTAGCAGAATGTCTTCAGTAAAATAACAGGATAACCTTTTGTAACCTTTATTCATGACAAGATTAGTGTCACTGCTTAAAACGCGGGTGAACAATATTGTTTTAACAGATGCAATAAGTTTGCAAAACTCTACTCATACAGCGTATATAAACAAGGGATATCCTCTGGGTGGTACACACTTTGCCCCCTGGTGTGGCGCCTTATCTGTGAGCGTGAGTAAGTCAGTCAGCGTGGAGCTAATGGCTCATCTATTAAACTCCGGGCAACGCACAAAGCAAACACTGCGTCAAAAGAGCACTGTACTTGGATTATGTGCCTTTCCCACTTGAGTTGACTGTTTTTATATCTCCACGTCGCCATGGGACTGCAAGGCTCTAAACCAGAGGCCCAAGTTATCCTTCTGGGCCTGGACAACGCTGGAAAATCAACTCTCCTCTACAAACTGAAGCACAATATGTCCGTCAGCACTGTTCCTACGATCGGCTTCAACGTGGAAATGCTCGAGGCGAGGAAGAACAGGAAGAGCATCGCCATAACCCTGTGGGATGTCGGTGGCCAGGGAAAGATGCGCGAGCACTGGCCGAGTTTCCACCAGGACGCGGCGGTCGTCGTGTTTGTTGTGGACAGCTCGGGCAGGGAGCGTCTGGGGGAGGCGCGGAAGGAGCTGGAGAAAACACTGAAGAGCGAGCAGCTGCGGGGCCGTCCGCTGGTTCTTCTCGCCAACAAACAGGACGTGAACGGCGCTCTGACTGTCACTGAAATCAAGGACTCGTTTAACCTGAGGGAGATTTGCTCAGGTCGGGATTGGTTCGTTCAGCCCTGTTCAGCGTCGACGGGATTTGGAGTTGAAGAAGCTTTCAGACAAGTGGTGCAAATGGTCAAATAAAAAAAAATGAAAGAATTAACATTTATTTGTACGAAATTAGATATTTTCAAAACATTGATTATATGACACGTTCATTTTGAAATAAGTGTGTAAATCCAAACCCCTCCTTACCAACAATAAATCATATTTAATGAGATCAGACCTTTTGGTTAAGTCACTTATTTTATGCGCATGCACAGATCCCAGTTGGAACAACAGCATATTGCAAGCTGCTTAAGAGTGAGTGAAAATTTTAGGCTACTTCCTCTGACACTAATGGATACCACAGGAAACATAAGATACCATGGAGTCTATTACCGTGCATTAGAACCACAGTTGAGTGTACTAATAAGCTACTGTAGAAATTATTTTTACCAGTGTGCAGCCTATCTTCAATTATCAAGCAGAATTCTATTATCTCACTGAGCCCTGGGCATTTAGATTAAACTCTTGGGTTCACAAAGTCTTCATTGATACATCATCAATATCAGCGAATAACAAAGACACAGTCTGCATGCATGCAGTTTGAGAAAAACAACACTTTGGCTGGCGTAATAAAGCGTTGATAAATAATTAAAACAAATAAGTTGTTTTTGAATTATCCATTCCAGCCTGTAGTGGTAAATGTTTATAAGCTGTTAATAATTCGTGATGAATTAAAGAGCCAAAAATGAATTTTCACGACATGGCAACCCCAAAGTTATTCTTATTGATGTTTTATTACTGATTACTAAAGCATCATAATACCTGATTTATTAACATTAGCAATACCATTAATAGAGCGTGCCTTTTTGGCGATACAATCTTTAGCCGGTACAGGGCATGGACGCTTCTTGTATAGATCCGCACAGTCAAGGCTGCTGCAGGGGAAATAGTAGGGCGGTTTGTTTGTGTGTATCTGACATGTCCATTATAGTGAATATAATCTCAAAAGTCGAATGGTGAAACCGTTAATTTATCAAACTGACGTCCTTGTCATGCACATAGCTTGTCCCATGTCGGACTCCGGCCGTCTTCTGCTCCCACCGCACACAGTTTCTTCATATGTCGGCAGGCGTTTGCATTCATCGTATGAGGGCAGCTGAGAAGCGGCAGCTGGCTCCATCAAAGTGCTCGGTGTGCTGTTGCTCTCCACGAGCGGCTCCTGGGACGTGGTGACAGTTGGGTGTCCGCTGTGAGGCGGGGTGAGCTGCTGCCTGGATCTGGAACACAACATTCGCTGGACGAAGTATCCCGCAGCGAAGAGAAGCAGCATAATAAGCACCCCAGAAAGTTTCCGGGTGACCATGGCGATGTTGTAGTAAGTGTTGTCCATGAACTGCTTGCAACAGGTGACGGGGTTGGTGCTGTTCCCCTGCGCGCAGCAGACCTGGTCGTCCCGACAAATGTCCTGTCCACATTTTCGGATGGCATGAACGATAGTGCGAACAAGAAAGCAAACGGTGAACACCGACAGCGCTTGGCATTTGTAGAAAAGCATCGTGTTCAAAGGGGAGAAATTATCGAATGAACCTCGATGGTAGTACCGGAGAGACGATTCACTGAATGCTTTGGCTGAAACGCTGACGCAGAGCCATCATCGACGCATCGCTTAGCCAGAGGTCCGAAAAACACTAAATAAAGGTGACGAACAATCTAAAAACTAAATATGTTCAAATGTTCACCCACTGAATAGCTGCCACACATCACCTCAGTATATTTCGGGCTAAGCCCACAGCTGAAAGTCTCTCTGCAACATCTGGATATGCTAATCCGTTTGACAGTAACTCCTAAGTGTACTTTAATGTGCCCCTTATTTATTATGCACTTAGCGGTTTTATCGATGCCGTCCAGCAAATCGTAAACACAGAACGGCTTATTCCTTGGATAGAAGTAAACAGGCGCCCAGGACATCGACCAGTCCGCTTAGAAGCACTGAACAATGAGCCGAAGATTAATCGTGAAGGTGGGAGGGGACATTAGAACAAGAGGACCCTGTTGTTTCAGGACCAGGGACAGCGCTCAACACCCACTGAGGGAAACAATGGAGGGGCGCTGTCCGAGGTGCTGACACAACCACAAATTACATTTGTTAGATGGCAAAAGGACCAAGATTTTCCATATTAAATATTAATACCAGTGTACATTAAGGGGTCAAGTCAGGGCTTTCCTTAAAAGGCTGCAATGGCTTGGTAGACAGCAGTTCAGTCCGATTCTGTAAGCGCAAAGCGCTGACTCGGTCAAACTGATACAGACCTCGGCACAGAAGTGGCACTCAATAGCAAGAAGCAAATAGGCTTTTCCCCCCCAGAAAATGAAATACAAAATGCGAGAGTTAAGTGACCAACAAACCACCATTTTTTTCCCTGGCACAGACAGCATTTTATATTGCTGCATACACCTCACAATGATTCATCAAAAATGTGATACATGACGAGTAGGCTGTGGGTAGTAATGGAGGGAAGTGCCCTCCATTAGCATGTCTGATTTTCTCCTCAGATCAAAATAGCTGGTATCATGTTAGATGAGTCTTTAGAGTGGATGTCAAAAGGTTGCAGTGTGTATTTGTGTGAAAATACACAAAGGACACACAATGCATCCTTTTGACATCAATTTCTGCTGCTTTGGGTCTAATGACTGTAAGTGCTTAAAACCCAATGCTAATTACATTGCTTGCTAAAGGCATATCAAGTTCTCAGCAAAGAACTAAGGATGCTGGATTTGGTAAATATCAGATATCAAATTATTGAGAGAATTGTAACGCTTGTGTTTTGTGCAGAGCAGGTGAAACAAAAACAAGTTGATGTCAAATATTTATTGGGGAAAAACCTGACTTCCTTTCAGGGAAGGTGGCATGTCAAATGATGTGATTAATCTCTGCATTCACAGAGTTTCATCCAATATGTTTTGTCCCTTACAAGGCAACGATAACCGTCTCCACGGTGCTATGCCGAGTCTCAGGTGGTCCTGTTCTTTGGTGTAAGTACCATTTTGGAGTCTGATGGCCTGGTGTCAGTCTTAATGGATGGCAGCAGAGTAACGGGTCCCAGCTGGACACGGCACTCTGTAAAACAAAATCAGTCAAAAATGTTAAAGGGTTTATTTCAGTTATTTGAATAACTGAACGTTAATAAACAGGTCTATACAAGAACAATTCAGGAACTTAACCTTTAAAAAATATATATTGTGCTCACCAACTGTATATAATGTTAGTATTAAACAGTACTGTATTAAACAGCCACTGTAAAACCATTTAGTTTGCATTGAGGACTTGCAGGAAAAAAGGGAATTTTTCATTGTTGGTGGTTAAAAAGTTTGGGCCTTAAAACTTGCTAAAATGTGAGACATGTTCATGAAGTTAATCTAAAATGCATATAAACTGATGTTATGGAAAAAGACAAACCATATGAAAATCAGTGAACGTTCCATCTGTTGCACTCACCTGGTTTGTACTCGGCACTTCTCTTCATCAATCCAGGGGAGGATCGCTGAGGTTTGCCGTATTGACTCTGGAGCTTTCCTGGCCAAAAACGGAAATAAGTGGCAGGGCGTTGTTCAAGTCTGTCCTCCGGTGAGGGCAATGCTTGGGTGCCGATGGTATTTTTAAGGGGTTCTGTGTGCAGAGGCTCCTCACCCCGATGGGAGATATCACAGCTTCTACATGCCTGGTCGTTCCCATCAATTGAGCTCCATCTGAATAAAGGAGGCGATGTTCAAAACTTGGAGAACTCACGTCTGTAAAATTAGCGAGGTCATTCATAGCGCATTTTATTGACAGGGGAACAGTTTGGGATGCCATGGCATTCAAAGAGGTACAAGTTTAATCCATATTTTCTGACAATACGGCAATAGGGAGAATGGACCATGCATCATTAGTATAATACCTGTTTTCAATTAACGAGCAGGCCCTGTTGTGAGAGCTGACAGATAACGCAGCTGGAACAGCCTTCAGGTAGCAGGTAATGTAGACCTGTGGGAGAGACAAGCAAGCGCTTCGTTAAAGGTGCCATGTATATTAAACAGCATAATCTAACTAATGTTAGTTTAACACCGTTCTATTAAAAAAAAAAATAAAATAAATGAAAATTAACGAACCTGACTGCTGGGCTCCTGGTAGAATCTGAAGGCATCAATTTGAAACCTCAGCTTGTGCTCTTCAACTCTTGGCAGGAAACGGGATTTGGAGTTAGTCAGGTAAGCATCAGCAAGACATCTGTTGGGGCAGCAAAAAGTTGAGAATAAGGACAATTTGCACTATAACAATCTTGGTGGTGGGGTTTAAGATTTGGTTGTGGAGCTCACCCGTGATTCTCAATAAAGTCATATCTTAATGTAGCCTCTGCATTAGGTGTAGCTGTGGCAACACAGTTTTCAACATATACTCGCAGGGGAATGTGATTACCGACGACGGCAGAAGCTTCCAAATGAATGGGGTCACCCAGGAAGTAAGAAGAGAATCCCCTCTGAAACTGCCAATCATCTGTGAAGATGAAAAATCCAAACATTCAATAAACTAATTCTGAAATTCGGTTGCACGACAGGCATCAAAGAGATGCATAACATCTTTAAAAATGCCACAGAAAACTATTCGGAAAACTCTTTACAATAGAAAATATGCTCCAATTATATCCTTCTAGTACCAGTCATGAGTAGCAGATTGAAGTTTATACGATCTTCTGCCGAGACCCTGGAGACAGATGGAACCCAGGTGGGTTGCATGGAAATGGGAGCAACAGCATACCTCCTGAAAATAGACAATTAAAGCTACATTTTGAGATCAATTCTTAGCATAGTTTAAATGCCCAAGAAGGCCATATGCAACCATACAAATCCAAACAGCTGGTTCCAACAGTACTACTGTGAATAAATACATTGCTTACTTTTCATAATGACATTGAACTGGAATAGTTGCTGCATCCAGTCTAAGCAGACCATCAGATGAAGGTTCAGGAGAGTAGACCAGAACATTAGAATAGATGATCTTCTCTTCTGTCGACTGAAAGCAACAATGTTAGTCTTTTCAGAACGTATAAATATACACAGCAAAGACGGGCTTTTAATCCTAAAGTCACTGAACACCGACTTTCTACAAGTTCACTTGAAGCTGCATTAGCATAAAAAGTAGGAACACTTACAGAGAGTTCGGCTCCACAATCCCTCAGGGAGGCCTGGATGGTGAATTCCGCCTCGCCCGATGGGACCGCTCCGCATGCACTCCCTTCACTCAATAGGTCCGAGCCCAGGCGCAGATGTCTGACGTCCACCTGGAGGCCCGTATCAAACATGTCAGCCTGCACCACAACCCGCATCGTGTTGGGGTGGCAGTTGACCACGACAGGTCGAGGCCGCGCGCTGGGCCGCGCGCTGAGCCCCGCGCTTTGCTGCCGTTTGCCCGCAGTCAACTGAGGCTGGAAGTAACCGCGAGTCCTGCTCAGGATGTTGGAGTTTCTTCGGACGCTGGAGCCTCCGCTGGACACTAACCGGACTTCTGTTAGTGTGGACACTGAGATGAGGACGATAAGCCACCAACGGGCGACGTTGCAGTCCATTCTTGGCTTCGGGCAGGTTTGGAAGCAGTCGTCTTGCAGTGTGTGGAGCCACTGCTTTAAGTGGCCAATCAACCTCAAACACACCTGGTAGCAGGGTTTGACTGATTACAATCCAGTTTCTTCTGCTTCTTCTTCTTTTGTTTTTAATGGCGGTTGGTGCATTTTAGGTGCATTACCGCCACCCGCTCATCTGGAGTGTGGACTAAGGAAAGTAATTCTCTAATACGAAAACCAAACACAAAATAAAACAAAATAAAATAAATATAATTCTCAAATTCTATTCACTAGTCTTGTTGACTCCAAAAACTCCAAAAGAGGCTTCCAACACTCTTCACCAAAGCTTTCCTTTAATATATCAGTTATATTCTCCTCTCCCAACTCTCTTAGACCACTTTTTAATACTTCTCTCTCTGCCTCGTACCTCTGGCATGACACTAAAACATGGTCCACAGTTTCCTCTTCATCACAAAATTCACACATTCCATTTTTATGTTTTCCAATAATACAGAGGGAACTGTTAAGACCAGTATGTCCATTCCTTAATCTTGTCATTACCCTCTCCTCTTTTCTATTTCGTCCACTAGGCCCTGCACTCCCAACCAGTGGTTTATTTTTAAACAGATATCGTCCTTTGCTCCCTTTATTCCATTCAGTCTGCCATTTCTTTTTGATTTGTCCCTTAATCACCACTTTAGCTTCTGACTTACTTATATTAAATTTAACAATATTTCTCCCACTCTTCAAAGCCTTTTTTGCTGCTTTATCCGCCTTCTCCTTGCCATCGACTCCAACATGGGCAGGGAGCCACACAAATTTAACCGCTATCCGCATTTGATGGATTCTGAATAGTGCTTGTAATATTTCATACAGTAAATCCTCTCTGCATCTGGAGTGGCACAATTTCAAACTCGTCAGTACACAATCCAGTTTCACTGCGCATGTCTGTTAACAATTACTTGAAACGTGTCAACTTCGAAGTGTTAAGTCATTTTTAGTTCGTGTAAGTATTCACAAACATTAGATGACTTCATATGTACGCATTTTGGTAGCATGGTCCTTTGACTAAGCCATACATGCTATAAGCTATTTTGTTCCACTCGGTGGCGCTACAATTGCATATCATTTTATCTCCGTCGACACTTTGTGAATTAATCTAACTTTAAATGGAGTAAATGTGGAGTAATATTTGTGTTTGTAGTTTTGCTTTGTGGTTTGTCCAAATTACATAGAAAAAACTACAAATATGACAATGATATAAATATCATTGTCATATTTAAAGGATTTTAGTTTATTATTATAAAAACATTTGATATATATATATATATATAAAAACTATGTTAAGATTCTACTAAAAAGATGCTGAATTGAGCATCAGCCAGAGATAAGGCAGCAAATTACAGAGCTCTTTGTAGAAAATATGCAAATACAACATGCTTTATAGGTAAGAGCATTAATAATACAGCTGTTTACACAGCATTTCAGTGTTTTTGTTTTACCACCTTTTAGTTATGGTATAAGTGCAGGAAATGGTCTCCCCCACGAAAGAGCGTTTTTTTCTCCCTTTTGTTTCCCACCACCTCTGAAACCAAACCAACACCCTTGTGTGTAGTGTAGTACAGAGACACGCAGCCTTTATGGGTTCCTTGCTGGTCATTCAGCATTTCATACATATTTTGTATTCTTATGAATTTACAAAGTATTGATGATTTGAACACATTTCTGCTTGTGTGGTGGGCTTTGTGAAATAGGATTAGCAGTATGATAAGTGTTTTGCTCAGTGAGCACTGTATGGTGCTAAAATATATTATTCTTGTTGTCATCATCACATGTATTCCGATGTCCCGTCTCGCCTGTGTCTGACACTCATCAAGTTTTTCTCACACGTTTTCAACGTCATAGGTCTCTCTCAACCTCAGCAGCCACAAATCTCAGTTGTGCCAATTCGACTGAACACGTAAAGGAACGCAAATTGAAACGAAAAGCTATATTTCACTTTCAGTGAGGTTTTCAAAACAGCATTAATACGAAAACAAAGCGGCCAACAATAGCAACTGAAAGTTGAGCTGATGTGAACATATATCAGTTCATTTATTGGAACCATCACATTTGTAAACATGTTCAACAGAGAGTTTCACATCCCTCTGAACATCAAAAGACTTTTGACTGTCACCTGATAGTTGATAGTAAGTTGATTATTGACACTGGACTTTCCATTTGAAGTGTAAACAAACACTGCATTGCATTTTGTCAGCATAACTCTCACAAAGCTCAAAGCTGGTGGTTACAGGAAAATACAGTCAGGTGGATAGTATAGTCCACTGTTCAAAGGAAATCCCATTTTTAGGGATTGAAAACCATCATTAATGAGAACTCTTCTGAATTAGAGCAAATTCAGATATTCCTGCAAATCATATTGTTGTTTTGTGGCTGCAATAGATCTGTATAAAGAGAGAAAGTCCAATGACTGACTTTGAACCATATTTATTAGCGTTGACTATGAAATGTTGTCAAAGAGTATATTATCACACAGTAACACATGAACTGAAATGTAAGTGAAGACAAGTGAATAAATGAATGATGAGTAAGCAGAATTTATGCAGGATAAATAAGTTTATTTATTTTTCGTGATTCTTGGAACCAAATGAATAACACAACAACAAATAGTTTCAAATAATATCATCATTGATAAATAAATAATATATAGTCTGTAAATACACTTTATAAATAAGTACTTTAACACATCATCTTGATGTAAAATATAAGTTACATGACTACGTCAATAATAAATATGTGCTCTTAAAAAGGGATAAAGTAGACTGGAGTGTTTTTTAGATTATTTCAATGTAACATGAACAGTTACTGTAGCTTGTGTGATCTATGTGTGAAGTGGTTCTGTATAGCTTTCTGAAACTACTCTATCCGTTGGAGCTCTATGTCTCATTTAGTGTGATCACCAGAGTTCATGTATGAAATGGCTCGGTTTATTGTGATGCTGCGCACCCGGAAGCCCTTCAGCACTTTGCAGAGGCTCAGTCTTTCTTCGTAGGTGCTTTTACGCTCTGCAGCAGCCTTAAAGAGAAACACAGAGGAATTATGAAATCATTTATTATAGCTTATTTATTCTAACTATGACTGTTTAAAGTTTGAATTCTCTTTTCAATCTTTGATTCCTTAACAAACAGAAAAAAAGGGCACATGTTTTTAGCACTGTGGGTGAATTATCTTAAATCCTGGTTATGACGTGAATTAAGAGATCTCTTACCTCCATTGAGGCCAGGTCCGTTGGCAGAGACCAACTGAAGCAGTTCTGTTGAGAGCAAATGTCTTTCATGAGCAATTCAATGTTTCACAAGATATGGCTATTCATCTAAACTCTGGGAGTTGATTGCGGTCATTCAGTTATCTCTTAATATCGGTGAGTGTTGTGTAAAACTGTACCTCCATGATCTCTCTGAGCCTGAACAGAACAGTTGGACCCAGTAAACTGTCAGGGTCCGGCTGAGCGGCGAGGAATTTATAGTAGTGATGCAGATCCTCCCCAATGTTTGTCAGACATGACTCCTGGAAGGAAAAACAGCAAAGACAATTGTCAAGACAACATAGAGAGTGTGTATACACTCACTGTACAATCTAATGTAGCCCTGTTGTGACATCCATTGTTTTGAAGCTCATAATGTTCAGTTTTTGTTGATACTGTCAGAAATGTGTAAATCCAATGAGATGTTTATTATTGAGGTCATACATTACATCGAGAAGTGTTTCTATTTTTGGTACTATTTACATACTGGACATTAGAAACACCTCATCTTATTCTTATTCAGTCCTGTACAACACTATCTCGAACTGACCTACAAAGGCTAAAACATACACCCCTGATTAACACCGATACGACCGTTAGAAATTAAACATTATAGGCGTTATAAAAGTACACTAAATGGCAAAAATATTTGTCGGATTGCATTAGATGATCTAGGTGTACCTAATAAAGTGGACATTGAGTGTACATATAAACGGTTGTTTCTTCCTAATTTAATGTCTACATTTAAAAGTCTGACAAAGATAATTCATCGGCTTTTTAAAAGAAGAAAATATGTGTTCTTAATACATTTTTCACAGAGTCAGAGCACAACAACCTACCTGATCAAATTCTGACTTGACTGTTCCTGAGCATGTTGATTCCTGTGGGACAAACAAAGTTCAATTTGAGGTAATGCAGCGATGCAGCCACAAAATATACATGGACATGAATACGTTTTTTATAGTAGTTATTTTGTTTTTAACAATAATAATAATTTTCATAACTTTTGCCATCTCTCAAATTTGAAATACATACATAAAATAAAATCATTCAAAAGAAAACGTTATTTTCATTCTACCTTTGGTGCACACACAGATGGCGTGTTGGTCTCTAGGTTCAGCTCCACACTCTGATTGATGCAGTCGATTCCAGTGAACAGTTTATTCTAACACATGGGAAGATTATGTTTTGAACCTTAATTAAATAAAATACACATTAAGGATCACATCTTATAAGTAAATTAAGTTTTGTTGGCATACCTGTGTGAGTGTGTCAGTGATGTTCTGGAGAAGCATCTGTGCGTATACAACACAGGATTCAGTCAGCGGTCCTTTACGCATCACTGGCACAGACTGGCTGACCTGAGGACAGGTGAGCATGAGGAGCAGCAGGACAGGAGTGAAGTCTGACAAAAAAAACAACAACAGAGTTAAAATATAGTAAAACTACAGTTTCAACTACTTTGTTGCAAATAGAAAATACTGTTCAGTCAGGTTTACATAATACTCACAGAGCTTGACGAGAGGCATCTTGGATAAGACTTCTGAGTCTTCAGTGTAACTGATTCAACTCAGACATCCTTAAGTGTTTTATACCCAAGCTGATGCAGGGGTTTTCCTCAACATACAGCAGTGTGTTCACACCTAACTGTAAATTGGAATTGTACAGTCAAGGTTGTGTAATTTTCCCCCATAGCACCAAATGCTTTGGTGAAACTGGAATTAACACAGAGTGATGAGTAATTGAGCTTCACTCTGGTTACTCAACTGTTTACTGTTGACATTTCAAGAGTGAAAGCATTATGTTGTATGCTATTTCACACTAATCCTGCACATTCATGCCTAACATCTGTTCAATATCTGTCATGTCCAGTGTATCAATAATCACAAACAAAACATACTTAATTCTATTCAAGTGTCAGACAGAAAAAAACACATCAATTGACTTCAACGTCTAGTACGATCTGATATAAGTTAAAAATGCCTTTTATTAGATAGGGATTCTTTATCAATTAATTATATATGATTTTTTTTCATGTGGTCCTGTTAGCCTCCTCGGATCATGACCTCCAGCATTCACTGGGGCGGTTTGCAGCCGAGTGTGAAGCGGCGGGGGATGAGAGTTAGCACCTCCAAATCTGAGGCCATGGTGCTCTGCCGGAAACCGGTGGATTGCTCCCTCCAGGCGGGGACGGAGTGCCTACCTCAAGCGAAGGAGTTCAAGTATCTCGGGGTCTTGTTCACGAGTGAGGGTAAGATGGAGCGGGAGATCGACAGACGGATCGGTGCGGCTGCAGCAGTAAAGCAGGCGCTGCACCGGACCGTCTTGGTGAAGAGGGAGCTGAGCCGGAAGGCAAAGCTCTCAATTTACCACTCGGTCTACGTTCCTACCCTCACCTATGGTCACGAACTCTGGGTCGTGCCCGAAAGGACAAGGTCGCGGCTACAAGCGGCCGAAATGAGCTTCCTCCGTAGGGTGGCCTTAGAGATAGGGTAAGGAGCTCAGTCATCAGGAGGGAGCTTGGAGTCGAGCCGCTACTCCTTCGTGTCGAAAGGAGTCAGCTGAGGTGGTTCGGGCATCTAATTAGGATGCCTCCTGGACGCCTCCAACTGGAGGTTTTCCAGGCACGTCCAACTGGGAAGAGACCCCGGAGAAGACCCAGAACACGCTGGAGGGATTACATCTCCCAGCTGGCCTGGGAACGCCTCGGGATCCCCCAGAATGAGCTGGAACATGTTGCCGGTGAGAGGGAGGTCTGGGTCGGCCTGCTTGGCCTGTTGCCACCGCGACCCGACCCCGCATAAGCGGTGGAAAATGGATGGATGGATGGATGGAGTTTTTTCATTGAAAACAGTGTTTGTTTAATAAGCTAACCAGAATGTCGTGTCATGTTTTCCATATATGTATAAAATGTGCTTTATTCATTTTTGTGTGAAAAAAATAGAAGTATTTCTTGCTATTTGACATCAAAGTTTAAGAAATCTATTTTCCAAACAATTAAAAAATTCTGGGCAGCCATCTGAGGTGGAAATTATGCATTGCTTCTTGCACAGTAGTTCAAGCGAGTTGAAGTATGTGTAAAATGTTAATTTTAAAAAAACAAGTTGTTTCAGTTATATTTTAATACTGATTATAGTAATAATCCAATAGTAGTTCATTTGGATCAACTGATCAGTGTAACTGATGGGACTATTTCTGTCCCCGCAGTCAAGAGTTGTTCCCCTTTTGCTTGTGGTAATCCTCCATAAAAAACTCAGTTACATAAGTGTCAACACAAGTGTGAATGAGCAGAGAAACTCGACTGCACTTCTGCAACTCTGAGGTTGAATTATGTGAATGAGAGCAGACACGATATGCTTTCCCAAGCATCACTCGGATGAATCAATTTCTATGTTAGTTTTGTAATGATTTAGTTTTACAGGGCACAAACACCGAAATGCAAATGAACTCTCATGAAAACCATCCAAATATAAACAAAGGTCACACACTTGAAACATTTATTACTGGAGTTTTCATTTTACAATCATCATACATTACATTTATCACTGAAGCATATTAGAAAAGAAAGTTTGACTTTGTGTTAAATAACATTCTTAAAAAGCTGAGAGTGAAAACACTTACAGACAACAAGGCATGTTCTTCATCCTTTTAATAAATTATCTTTTAACATTTACATACTGGACGTCCATAAATCCTCTGAACAGATAAATTATATATGTTTAGGCTGTGATTTATTCATATATATATTTTTTTCTTGTTTACCCTTTTTAAGCATTAGTAAATTGGGCACAACAAAAACGACTTTGAATATTTTTTTTATTTAGGGGCTGTCATGCCTCCACTTTTGCTTTTTTTTCTATCCCTATGTATTAACCAGTAAAATCTTTTTAAACCATTTCATGTCATTTTGTGTATTTTACCGAGTACATAAAGGCATTTGACAAATACAAATTTGTCGAAATGAAGTTCAAAATGTTGAGTACAGCTCTGTAATGCATCTTTAAAGCAGGTGGAAACTGTAGCAGCAATCCAAATGACAAGACCTCAGTGAAGTTGCTACAGCACTTGAACACCACTGTGAAGCTAAGCTGCAAATCTGCTCAGTGTTCATCATCTTCTGTTTGCAACAGCTCAGGGAGTAGTAGGTGTGTAATAGTGAATTTCAGTGATCAACAGCAGTGACACAGTGCCCCTAGTAAAAGTAATGATAAATAGGTGAAGAGAGCATGTCTACAGATGAACTGATCAATCTCTTGATATACAAACAAAAGACAAAGTGCAGTCAGGTGTGGCCCCTAGAAGTCATCAGACAACGGAGAAACAAGGCGTGCAGGTGCTCTCTCTATCCCAGAATTAACATGAGTGTACCGTGCAAAATCATGAAGCGGTAAATCAGGGTTAGGGAATGCAATTACGTTGAGAGGATTTCCCCCTAGCTCTATAAAATATATGGCATGAGTAATCAGGCTGAGTGAAAGGGAAAAGCCTGCAAAAAACTCAACAGTGTCCACACTGAAAGCAGCGACCACTCAGCTTCTTTTAGATGTCCTCTGACCTTTGACAACATTCTGTGGCGCATTACATTTATGTCTGTGTGTCAACACTGGGTACATGGTATATTCATTTCTCCGAAAAACAGTCAGCACAGATGAAGTTTCATTGGTAACACTGGTGACAGTCCACGGAGCAGGAGGTAAGATGGCGTGCAGACGGAGTCCTTTATTTAGAGATAGCTTTCTCTGCCTGGTGCCGCTGATGGCTGTGAGCGTGCCTGTCGCAATAGAGACAGGTAGTACGTTAGAGCGGTGGAGAATTTGACAGATATTTTCAGATAGAAAGACACAGAACAGAGAGGTGAGAGAAAAGGGTGATTCACCTGGTGAGGTCCTCTATGTCCACCAGCATGGCGTCCTGCTCCACATGCAGCTCGTCCCTCATCAACAGCAACTGCACCAGCTCTCCATTTAGACCTGTGTTCAGTTGATGGACGTGATTAGTTTTTAAATTCTGATATCGTAAAGAAACATGTTTTTCCCCATGGGGAGGACAGGTATGTTTGTATCATGTGTGTGTATGTGCATCTGCGTGTTTGATCCACTCACTCTGAATTTGTGAGTGTAAGTCATTTGTGATGACCTGCAGCTGTCCTAGACTCATGTCCCTCATGTCCCCTCGCCTCAGATTCCTCTTCATCAGGCCCTCGCTGATGTGGGGCAGATGGGGAAGCTGCATATGTAAATACACATGGACAGGAAATTACTGAAAGTCAAAATGTGCAAAAACGGACCAGAATTTGAATAAAGACTGAAACTGTTTTATTGGATATTAGTCAAAGTCAACTTGATCTATCTGGGTTTGCAAACGTCAAAATCATTTGTTCATAGTATCGGGGGTTTTCTCCTGGTCACACACACACACACAGTTATAAAAACTGACTGACCTTCTATTCAGCGAATGCAAGTCCCTTATGTCATTTTAATTGTGTTTACTGTAACAGCACGTTATAGTAAGTCATTCTATTTCCACTCTTTTTCCCCCTTCACATATGGTTATTTTATTGTCCTGGATCATCTCCTAAAAAGTATTTTTCAAAAGAACAGTGACTAACTCTCAATGACTAACCAAGTCAGCCACGGGTGAACGTCTGTGCAGTTGGATTTGCCTCTCCACCTCCACCTGCATACGGGCCATGGGTCGAGCCAGAGCCAGAGCCACCCGGGCCTCCTCCTGCAGCCTCCGCTGCACCCGCCAGAACCCCCCGCAGTCATCTAGCGGGTCTGAGTCCTCCTCCGCCGTGTCCCGGTCCGATAGCGATGAGCTCTGCTTGCTCTGGCGACAAAGAAGTGTAATTGATATCGTCAGGTGACAGCCAAAACGTTCTCACAAGTCGTTACTGCAAAGCAGTGAAAAGAGGGAGAAACACACATGCAGCACGTGCACAAAAGCACAGAGACTATAGAAGTTGTGCATACCACAGGTGACAGCGGTGTGTCCAGACTGGTCTCTGTCCTGCTGTCCTCAGCATCGCTGTCTTTGTCGCTGCTGCTGTCATTGACAAAACACACCTGCAGGTTCACCCCAGTCTGCAGCCTGAGAGGAAAAACACAAAGAGTGAGAGAGGTAATGTTGATTTTTAGTTAGAGACACTAGAAATGTCTTATAGAGAGAGAGAGGGAAATTACTGATTGATTGTTCTGATTTTGTTTACAAGCAAACTCAATTTGAATGACAGAAATCACATTAGGTTTGTATTTTTCTTCTTAACAAGGTGATCCGAAAAGATATATTTACAGAATTGTGCTGATACGATTATGAAGAGGGAAAAGGGTAAAGGCCAGGAGATATTTGGACACTAAAATGAATAACAAACAACACATTTAATTAACCATTTTAATTTGCAAAAGAAGCTAAACTATCATCAAAAGGTGTGGCAGCTCTCTATACTCATCTGTACATCACGTGCCAGATTCAACGGGGAATCAGCTGGATTGTTTTGTATGAAGAGCACTGCTGTGTCTTTTTAATCACAAGACAAAAGGTGACTGTTGACTCTCACTCCCGTTTAACACACTACATATTATTTCAAGAAAAGCCCATCGTTTTTTAAGATGCTCAACAAGTGGTCATGGGAATAATGACAGGGAGGGGTAATCAATAGCAAATACAATTCAGCAAAAAAGATAAATTGATGTGGAATAATGTCAAAATAATTACTGCTAATAAGGACATCCCTGTCCATATACTTTTGGTCTGAGGGTGTCTTTCATGGTTTGGGCGAGGCCCCTTCATTCTAATTACGGGGGAATCTTAACCCTACAGCATATAATTAAATGTTATGACACAATAGTGTGCTTCCGACTTTGTCGCCTAACAGTTTGGGGAGAATCCTGTCCTGTTTCAACATAAATGAGCTCACAGCTAACCCTATCCAGCATCTTTATAGCGTCAGGATCAACTGGAGCCTCGACTGCAATCCTGTGTTTATCGCCCAAATGTTAGGGCCCAACCTGACATCACCGATGCTAATGTGGCAATCCCTGAAGCGTCGTTCCAAAACCTTGTAGAATGCCATCCCAGAAGACTGGAGGATGTTATAGCAGCATATCTATGCTAAAGATTTTGAAATGATACGTCAAACAAGTGCACATGGGCTGTGTTTCGGTGTCCACGCACTTTTGGCCACAGAGTGCAGTGATGTCAGTGATGTCTCATTCTGTGACCTAATGAAGGTGGATCAAAAGCAATGCAATGCTTTCATGAAACAAATTAAGCCACAAACATAACATCAGGCTGTCCGCAGCAGTTGCACCTCGACCTCAGCCTTTCCAGGAGCTCAAATCACTCAGTTCCAGATTATGATACTCTGACTGAAAGAACCTAACAACCCAAAGTAACCGACCCCTTACACCGGGATGAGAACAATAGTGGAATTTCCACTCCAAACTAAAGTTCAGAAGGTGCACCCTCACCTCCAAGAGAGATCACATGACTCCAATTCCACCTATCACAGCGGCGCACTTATATCAGGCGTCACTTCTTCTTTCAGGAGCATTAGGGCCACAGACAGAACTTCACTTCCTCAAACAGCAGCCAGTAGCATAAGGGGGCAGCCCCCGTCATTTGATGTAAACGCTCCCTCTAGTGAAAAAAATCAAGTCACTGGAGGTCAACGCTGGCATGAAAAGAAAGCAGAATGGTGCTGTGTAGTGGCTTTTGTTAACCAGCTTGTGTCTGATGTAATGCAACTCCACTGCGTGTGTGTGCATGCCCCCAAAACCTCAATTTCAAATGTGAAATACCAATTCCGTGGGAAGATAATTTCGTCTAGTTTGTTTTCATCTGTCATCAACCTATAATTTCGCACTAATACCTAGTCACTGCATACTTGCCCTGTCTGTCAGATTGCGGCCCTTTTGGTTTCACCTGTCTTCTGTAATATAAAGTGCATTTATGTGGTCATGTTTCAACTGTTTGTGCTGATTGCATGCTGGTGTCTTCTATGATATGATTTTATGTTGTCTATTTTTAAATGCTTGTACTCCTCTAAGCTTTTTATCCTGTTCAGCTCTTGAGAGCATGTTTTGCTTTCGCCTGTTCTAATTGATCTGATATACATTTTGTGTTTCATTTGTTGTTTTAATGGAAACATTTTGACATCAGGCCGAGGGTCAACAGTTGAAAATGAGCCTTTTGTAAAACACTGCACATTTACAGTGATGTTGATCGATATACATCGGCCTCGAGAATAAATAAATAGAGAAATATTGGAGTTGGAATTGTCTCGAAGACTTAAATATACAAATATTTTTAGATAAATCCATAACTTTAACTTTATTTTTATTCCATGACACAATGCTGTACAGGCGATTAGCAAACTAAAATAAATAGAAAAACAGTAAATTGATGGAAGACTAATGCACACAAATTTTCTGAATGATCATATATCATAAATACTACTGAAACTAAAAATGATAATAATAAAAAATCTATAATAAGATTTCTCCCACCAACTGCTACAAAAAATATTACATGTCAACAGAACAATTTTTCACATATATATATATATATATATAAATATATCACGTAACAGACTTATCACGCAACAGAGGTTGACCACTGTGCCACCTCCGCTGCGCCTGCTCTTTCCATATACCACTTCCATTGTTCTGCTGCTGTAAATTGTTATGTCCAATGTCAGTTCCTTTGGAATGACTGACAGCACTGTGGCTTTCAGGGAAACCTCTCGTTTTTTTTCGGCATGTCTGTCTGTTATGTTAATCACTTGTTCTCTTCCTCTGTTTGTTGCTAACATAAACACAGACAAACGGGATAAATCCACTTACAGTATTTACTCAACCTTCTGTTATTGCACAAAGATGCACCGTCTATTACATGACTCACTGTTTCTAAACGGACTTCAGCAAAAGACCTGCTGTCATTTACTGTATTTGCACACGACACCTATGAACCAACGAGCCAATCCAATAAGTTTTATCTTTCTGATTTGTGTGTTTTGGGGCTCATAGTTCTTAGTTAGTAGATGAAGCTGAATAACTGAATAGCTTCCTTCCCTGGCTGTTAAATAACGATCATATCTGCGATGTAGACAGAGTTCAAGCTGTTGCAGATGCTACAAAGCTGTCCTCTCAGAACCATGTCAACTTTCCAAGAGCTATGAAAAACAGCACAGGTCTGCTTTTGTTTCTTTGATAATCAAAAGCGTTTTAAAATATTTTTCTAGATTAAGAAGTAAGAGAATTTCCTCAACATTATAAAAGAGCACAATCAAATTCATCAAATATGGAGAAATATTCATTGGACAGTGACGCTTCTAAAGACAGTGTGTGTGTGCTACATACATGCACTAATATACACACAAAAGAGGGTCAGACGGATATCGTTTGGTTTGCCAACATGATGTGCAGGTATATAATTAAATGCCTTGTCATAACGTCTATATGAGAAGGTTCCTTACATAGGCAACATGTGAAGTCTACAAAACCTGATATTAAGTTGTGTATTCAGTCTTAGAAATACATTAATAACGTTGTCTGTGTATGAATAATTAATTCAACGTAGGGCGTATCTCACTGTTTCCCAGCTATCTATCCAAGAATAACTTCTGGAAGAACATCTAAAGACCTCAAGTGTCAGCTGTGAGAAGCTAAGACACAAATATATTGCTGCCAGCCTTCAGAAGCCTTCATTGATCAAACCCTAACAGACTCTCTCTCACACACACACACACACACACACACACACACACACACACACACTGGATCTAAACCCACCGGGAGGACAGGCCATTCTTGCTGCAGCTGGTGTAGATGACTGGCTCGTCGTCATAGAAACTGCCAAAGGCAAGTTTCTGCCTGATGGACTCTCTCTCGTTCCTCTGGGCCTGCCAGGAAAAAAAAGAGGAAAATACATGAATATGAAGAATATTATTAATAGTGCTGCTAATGCTTTAGTTCCATCAGAGCGGGACACACAAGCGAGAAGAGATATTAAGCTGAGTGTGTAGAATGCTATTTAAATTAAGGGTATGAATACATGTATTATACCAAATGATAATGCACTTTCTGGTTGAGAGGAGGAGGAGGAGGAGGAGGAGGAGGAGGAAGGACAAATAGGGATTACGTAGGCAAAGGTATGGAAAGAAGGGAGCAAAATCATGTAACCCAATTTCCTGCCGCTCACACGGATAACCTAGCTGTGGGCTCATATGTGGCATTGCATAAATATGTTACTAACGAAGCTTAGCTAACATATTTATTATAATAAGTTCCTTCTATTCTACTCTATCATAAGCTTAGATAACAGGTACAGACATCCCTCCTTACATAACACTTGTTTCTGTCTCTAAATAATCAGCTAACCCTAAAAACATCAGGTCTGAATCATCGGTACAAAACTGTTTCATCCCACCATACACAGAAAACTGAATATCCTGGTCCTCCTGTTACACAAGCGCTACGATAAATACTGGACTGCATTTGCAATTAAAAAGGCACATCTGGCCGATTCAGATGGTCTGATTTCCTCCCACAGTTCAGAGACATGCAGATCATGTAAAATGGAAACTCTCAGTTTTGCATTTGTCTCTCTCTCTCTCTGCGTTTGCTCTGTTATAGACTGACAACTTGAACACCTAAACAAGAAAAGAATATCCATACTGTTTATATGTGTTACATGCCATTAAAGTAATTCTAACCTAATACAGCAATCTTTATGGTCTTTGGTTAATATTTGTAACCACAGGACTATAATTGATGTAAGACATCAATAACGTTAACAATATCTTTTGTAATAGTTATAAATGCTGTGCCATCCACCTCGTGCTGATGATTAAACACTGCATCATTCTGCTCTGTTTGCCAACTTCCTGTATGTCGTTAATCTCTCCTCAGTCATTTTCTCTCTTCTCCTCCTGTTTGGTTCATTTCGACCAGAAACGTTGTTTTACTTCTCAGCATCTAGAAGTTTCACTGTCCTCATTTTCATTTTGTCCCCTTTCCTCCTCCTCCTCCCCCTTTTCCTTCTTTTTACGTCCTACCCTGAATCGTTTTATCCTTTCAATGTATCTCAGCTTCCAGTGTAGCTGCTCCTAATTTAATTGTTGTCAACTAAGAATATTTTTAGGTCATTTGAGCTGTATGAGTTTCTGGTACACCGGTCCAAATCCAAGTCTTGAAGTCTCTCAGTTTTTGTCTTTAAATACTGAACAAAATGTTGCAGCATGACATGATTTTCAATTTTGGCACCATACGGAAAGTGTTTTTATAGTGTGGGATTATGCCAAGTGCCCATATGTCCCAATAATGCATACTGTGTGAGTGTGTGTGTGCCTGTTACACACTGCCATTGAATACCACCTATATGTCAATATTCTCTCTCTACCTAAAAAACAGCCCAACACCCTCTCTCCTTTCTTGTGACGCATCATGAGGCTGTGATGTATAAGAGCATCACAGCTGAACGCCTTCCCTCTCCCAACCAACGCTCTGCCTCCTGCTCGTCAGACAGCTGGTTCAGATGTCCTCCTTAACAGCCGACTGTCTACACACACACACACACACACACACACAACCTATTTTACACTCCCAGAAGAGGGAACGTGGTAGAGGAAAAGCACTTCATGGTTGCTGTAAATGATGGAGAATGATTTAATTTGTGGAACGGAACAAAGCACGTTACATGATTACACACGTATCCATCAAATGAGCGATATCAAATTTGACTGAGGACATGTAAAAACACAGAGAAACCCAGGTGAAGATCACACATGAGCACACCCACGTCACCTCACAATCACGCTCACCCATTATGTGTGACTCATCTACAGCAGCTCGCCCGCGATGGATACCCATCATGTGTACCTGTGAATATTATCCTACACCCTCAGAATCACTAACGCATACAAACATCAAAATCCACACACCTGGTAAACGCGTTTCTCCTGGTGCACCATCCTTCAGCGCATCGTACTGAAACAGCCGCCCTGCCCTTCTCTACACTGCAGTGAAGCTAGACCCGGGAGACCCTCTCATATACTGCAGCTCCGTGCAGGAGAGTAAGGGAGGGAGGGTGGAGAGAGCAGTGAGGGGAAGGGGAGGGGAGGGGAGGCAGCAGAGAGAGGAGGGAGGGATGGTGGGGATGTGGGAGCAGGAGAGGAAAGAGTGGGAAGAGACGGAAGCAGAGGAGAGAGAAATGGAAGGGAGAGGGAGGGGAGAGGCAGAGCTGCTCAGTGCTCTCCTGATCTGTTATCTGTTCCTCCATCTTCCTCCCTTGCTTTCCTTCTCCTTGCTTCTCCTCTTCATCTTTCTTTTGAATCAAAGCTGCTAGAAATCTGTGCCCTGATAAGAGGAGACAGGTCTAAAAAGATTACAGAAATAAGGGCACATGATTGGTGATGTATGATATGATGGGCTAAAGGTCCAGGCTAAACATAGCATGATAAATGAGACTGCAACACTGGAAAACAAAACCATTAAAAAAAAGGCTGATCAATAACAGCTCCTTTAATAAATGTCAGCTCTTTTGAGCAGCCCCGACATGGCGTCTGCGTCTGCTCGTTGACCCAAAGCGGAGCCATGCATTTGTAATTGCACGTTATCCGTTTGTTTTGCCTCCTTAAGGAGTCTCCTCCAGCTCCATTCCACATCACAGATTCAAGCGTGCTGAGCCGTAAGAGAGCCAAAGAATCACAGGGGAGTACGTGCCCACACGTGCGAAAAGAGAAAACATAAACACAAACACACACACACACACACACACACACACACACACACACAAACACACACAGTTAGTTCCCACAGTGCTGTGTCACAATGCAGCAGTGGGCTTAAAATGGGATTAAACAACATAACATTTTGAGTCATCTTTCATCCTTCATCAGGATCAGAGGCCAAATATCCTCAGCCCTCCTATTCCACTCATTTCTCTAACGCACACACGTCATAATCACGTACTGTATGTATAGAAACAAGATATTCATCGATTTTTTTAACTTGAAGTTGTTTGTGTTTTTTTTATTATTCTGAGAAGTGTGTTTGTTTTTTTGAAGAAACCATGACTTTTGCTGAATCGCTGGGGGGATGCAGTGGGATCTGTCAGAACAAATGGACTCAGAGGGAGTAATTCAGTGCTTGTGTGTCTCAAATAGAAAGAGAGAATGACAATCACTCACAGAGATGCTGGACAGTCTAGTTCGCCCTCCACTGTAACAGTCGGCTGCCTGTGGCGCAAAGATATCCTGGAGCTCCTCGGCCCAACTGCGGCTGTTTACCATGCAGCCCCTTCCTCCTGTCTGGTGCTGTGTGTCACCTCCACAGTCCTCCCACCAATGGCCTGTTGTGGCCTTTCTCATGAATACCTCGCCCTCCTCTTCCTCATCCATGTCCACATCGTAATCCTCCATAAAGACACACTGTATGGAGAGGGTGGAGCAAATGCCAGGGTTGGGGGAGGGACTAAGGGCCCTGGCTGGGAATATGAGACTGAAGACATTCAGAGGCGGGACACAGATCTCAGACTGAAATCAAACGCTTGAGTGCTGGCTGTGCTAATCTCTTTAATCTCCATGGTATCTTTATGTTTACTGGGATCAAGCAAACAAATGAGATTAATATAATTGCAGCATGGGCTTAAACATGAAATTATAGCAATATTCATAATATTCATCATGTAGATGCTATTCCTACTCTGATTTCTCTGTCTCTGGTCATGCTTTTTTAATTTAGTCTGTAAGAACATTATTCAAAAAACTAATTCTATCAAACTTGCTGAACCACAAACGCATAGCGTGGTCTTCCATCCTAACGTCCAATCACTGGTCAAATAAAAAGCCAAATCATATATCGCACATGCTGTACAGGACTCACCTGCTTTGTAGAGTGCAAAACATTTCTTAAGATTCTTGAAATAAAAATTCAAAAGCAGAAATCATTACAAAACAGATATTAGCACAGTGTTGCATAAAAGGACAATTGCTTCTCCCAAGCTGGACAAAGACTGTACGATGACTCCCAAAGGGTGCATTTCAGGATCTTACAATCCTCCACAGAATCGTGGTTATTCCTGATCTCAGTGCTCCATAGTTCTAGCTGACTAACCTCCCAGAACTCTAGTAAACGAAAAAAATACAGTCACGCACCCTTGCTCTCGAAGTCCAGCATCACAGCGTTCTGTTGTGACGTATGGCTAAGTTTCAGTGATGCATGTAGATGTGTGTGTGTGTCCATGGTCACATGGTGCAAAGAGGAGAAAGCACCATGTGGAAATATATAGGAACAGACAGAATGGGGTGTGCACGCTGTATGAGTGTAGAGGAATTCATTTTTATAAGATCATATCTTGTAAGCTGCCTACCATTGAATTATTTCGTCGTACAATTACACACACACGGGCCATGCCAAGAGGTTTAAAAAGGGGAATAATATTTGCACTACAGATGAATCACGAATGAAAAAGTGCTAAACATGTTTATTGAATGCTCAGTATCACCGGCCCCTGAAAGAAAGCAGGACGGACAGAAGCTTTTAAATTCACAAGAAATACATTTTAAACCTAAAAATAAAATCCCATTCCATACCATTCTGGGTTACATGTGTTTATAGTTTTTTTCCAAGTCAAATTGAAGAATTGTTTTTGCCTGTTGAGAGTGGAAACCAGGGCACAGTTGGCAAATATTGAAGCCTGGATGTGGGTTCGCGTGAGCCTGAGGTCCAGATTTGTAGCCAGCTGGAGCCAGCATGTACTTCTGGTCATCCGCAAGTTTGACAGCCTTGTTGTTTGAAAAGTATGGAGCAAAGTGGAGCTGGTAGTAAGGAACATATGGACTCATTGGGCCTTGATAGCTGCTACTGCTGGGTTTTGTTGTTTTAGCAGTAGGAGTAACGGTGGTTGCTGGCTTTGACATACATGGCGGTTTTGAAGTGGGAACTGTGTCACCTGGCTTAACAGTTGGAGGCAGAGTAGTTTGCATTGGTTCCTTTGGATTTTGTGGGTATGGAATGTTGGATAAGTGGGTAGTAGTAAATGGGGAATCCTGGCATCTGTTAATAATAAGGGTAATAGCGGTAGTACGGATAAGTAGGAGGGGGGTTTCTCTGTCGATGGCTTGGTAGTTAGGGTGGTTGTGTCAGGGGCTTGTGCCGGAGTCATCATATGCATGTAATAGTATTACAAATAAGAATAAAATGCACTGCTATGATCATAGATGGAAAGGGGCTGGGTCGTATGGCGCTTAAGGCTCCAGGAATTTAGAGGGAAAGGAAGTCTCCAGGGCTACCGAGCAGGCTTTGGTGTAGTCGAAGCAGGTGTTGTGGCAGATCTTCTCGTCATGGGGACAGGTGACTTTAACTGGAGTATCCAAAAAACTCATAGGCAACACATAATTTCCATCCTGAAACAAGAATCTGCAACTAGCTTAGCTGATGAGACACTTAACCTCAAGTTCAGTGTTTGTAAAAGTTGTCTTGGCCAATAAACTCATTCTGCATTCATTGACATTTTGTTGAGCGATACAACACTTCTACTCTAAAGCGTCAATCTTCTAATGGCTTATACATTTGTCACCATGTAAAGCTCTCTTAGTGTTTTAATTATGAGTACACCTCTTGAATCAATTTGCAGCCATCATAGGGAACAACCAAAACAAGGCCCAGGGAATTTTGCCGCATCAAATAGCCACAAGTTTCAGGCCCCTGGATCGAAAGGAGAAAACACATTACTCTGTGCCATGTGCCTACAGCTTTAATATAAACTGACATACAAGGTTAGTTGTGTTACAATACCCATGCCCAGCTGTGATTCAGCAGCTCTGGGCTCCATGGCTTTCAACGTTTTCTTGCTTTGCCCACAGTGCAGAGAACAATCCGAGCTCCCCCATGCTGCTTCATCAGCCATGTTGTCCGCCAGCTGTGGTGTCTGCTGCAACATCACTTTAGGAAATAAGAAGTCCAGATACAAAGTTAATGCTGGTCATTTCCCTTGGTTTGAGTACAATGTACGCATGCGCTGATATATCAAATTATCAGATAACTGGACAGCAAAATCTTACCTTTGCCACCTGAGTGATCCGAGTCAACATGCAGCATCAAATACATCCCAACTTTCTTATTTTTAAAAATAGGCTCGTTCGAGATGAGCCTAGTCCTGCGGGGAATCGATTACCGGCAATCGGCGCACAATGCATGCCGGTTAGATTTTTGTCCGACTTGATCCCAACTTGCTCTGACATCATGAACACGTGGGCAACATTAACCTCACGAGAGTGAGGCGGCTGCAGTTGCTCTCCAAAGACTGCATGACCAAGGGCATGATGGGAAATGCCTGGCTGTTGCAGGATCAAAGAGCTGATTCGCGCTTAGATTTGACAACAAACACCATGTTTTGTAGAAAATCTTAATTTTATGTGTAATTGTAATATTTAATGCTCGCTTGTTGGCTATTAGTCGCATGTTCTCCGACGAAGGTTTAATCTAAAAACATGTCTTGTGTGATTTATAACAATAAAGATTATTTATAACACATATCAAAGCTAGCAGCAAAGTGTTTCACAGGCAGACATAAAAAGTACAAAAGATAGCAGACAATACACACACATTTCCACATAAATATACACTTACAAACACATATAAATAAATCCGAACTAAATCTGCAAACTACAAGTAGCCTACAGATTGGATCTAACAGGATGTAACTGTTTCTTTGACTTCCTGTATATTCTTTGAAGGCGGATGAAAGCTGTCCAACTTGACCGCAGTGTTTTGTCATTACTATTTGCTCACTTCCTCTTCAGTATTCACAATCGCCACTAGAAGCTGCTAAAGGACATACTAAATAAACCAATGATTCCAATACAGTTACTATGATCAAATGGTTCATCATCTGTAAGGAGAATTAAATGACCCCAACTTCTACTACTCTGGAGTTCAAGAATTGAAATAAACACTGCAACATTTAATCGAAACTAGCTGGTGGTCAAAATCATAGCTGCTAAACATCAGTATACATTATTACAAAATGGAAAGAATACGACACCAAAACAAACCTTAAAGAGAAGGCCGAAACCCAAGGACCAGACAAGGAGGTCCTTAATCAGAGAGGCAATGAAGAGTCCAAAGATGACCGGTAAAGAGCTGGAAAAGTCCACAGGGAGAAATTTAGTTTCGGTTCATTTGGTTGTTGTAAAAATATAGAAAAGCTACAGAGCACTTAAAATAGCAATGCCAGCTAGTGACATAAAGTATAACACAGTGCAGAAGGGTCGGTGGACCGTCACTACACAAGTCCTGTTTCCCGAATGGAGCATTTCTTCAGTTAATGCGCTATACCACCTTCTGCATAACAGTATTATATTGATCAAATTGGTCAAATTCTGCATCATATTCCCCAAAACTAGTCTTGTTGAGCGGCAACGTTATAATAATATGACAATATATGATAAGTCTGGTCTTTGATTTGAATTCCGTTCTGTAATATATCGTATAAATGGGCCACGTTTACGCATATTTCTGTTCCACAAAATAATTATTGTATTAAGTGCGTTGTTCACCTGCAGTGGAAATGCTGACTTTGACAAGTCTACTAAGATCAGGTTGTGTTCGTAAATTGTATCCCAAAATAAATTAACATGTATATCCCATCGTCTTGTGTCCTACACATGTTTAGTGAATATGAATAATTAAAATGTAGACTAAAAGTATCCTCAAGTTTAGGTGAA
This sequence comes from Anarrhichthys ocellatus, assembly GCF_004355925.1. Classification (NCBI taxonomy): domain Eukaryota; kingdom Metazoa; phylum Chordata; class Actinopteri; order Perciformes; family Anarhichadidae; genus Anarrhichthys; species Anarrhichthys ocellatus. Next base: position 4,087,018 of record NW_022280045.1, on the reverse strand, counting down.
AGTGAAAGACAACACATAACAAAGTGAAGAACTTTGATTATGATGTGTCTGCAACTTTACTTTTTTTTTCTTTTTCTATTGAGTCCAGTCTGTATAAAGCTTCTAATATTGAGTGTAATGAGTTACTCCCCATTACATAGAATTCATTATTTTGTAACTCAAAGATTGTGCGTCTTATTAACCATTATTTTACATTTTCTTCTCTTGCTGGATGCAAAAGGTGTGTATGAGGTTGTCACATATTTTACATTTATCAATTTGTTTGTAACTCGAGTGTCTTAAGCATTATTTTTCATTTTCTACTACCTCTACCACCTAAACTGCCTCCTTTCGATGGACGAAAAAGGCGAGTATGAGCTTTTCAATATAAACTAGTGAAAACAATATATTATACAATACGTTATCGTCTAATCTGAAATTATCAATCTTCCTTCATCTGCATCAACCACCTGAGTTACTGGCGCTCATCATGGACAGAAAATGTGTGTGTCTGACTTGTGAAAAAAGTAACTTAAGATAAATTGTAATATAAAGACAAAGGAAACAATGTGCTGCTATGAGATTGCTTAAACTAGCTACATATTGTTTATCAATGCAATATCACTTATTCAGAAATGCAAGGATTTGTCCGTCCTATTTATTTATTGTTCTCTAATCTTATCTCACTCCACCACCTGAGCTGAAGGAGAGTATGAGCTTCTGACTGAGAAATAAAGTAACCAAATATAAATATGTAAAGAGAAGGTAATGTTTGCTATTGTGTGAATGAGTAACAGTATATTCTACACCCATTTATACATATAAGATCACTAATTTATTCATTCTAAGATTTTTTCGTCTTCCTAACTTAACCATATTTACTCTTTTCACATAGACTCAAAGTTCCTGCAGTATATCTAGAGCTTCCTTTACAGCAAAGGAGAAAGGTTTATTCCTGACCAGGTCAGATGGATGACAGTCCACAAGATGGACGCCTGTGTTTTGAGTAAGTAAGCTGCACATTAAAGGAATATTTTTTTCATTTTGAGAAACACATACGCTTTCTGGTTGACAGATGAGAATATTGATACCACTCTGTAAATATGTAGCTGGAACCAACAGTCTGTCAGCATGAAGATCAGAGATGGGAAAACAGGCTGGCTCTGCACAAAGGAAACAGAATCTTAGTTACATCTAATCAAAAAGCTCAATTTCGTCAAAAGTAAAGCCCTTCATCATTATGGACTGTTCACTTCATCCTCACAAACCTAATGGAGCTCCTTAAAGCAGTGGTTCTCAAACTTTTTCTGTCACGCCCCACTTTGGAGGAAGAAAAATGTGCATGCCCCACCGCCCCAACAAAACGGTCCATGTTGAACTTTCATTGAAATAACATTTTGCGACTCCTCCGTCTGTGCTTTCTCAAATACAATAAAGAAAATTGCAATAACTGTCAAGTAAACCAGATTGCTCCATCAGACAAAAACAAATACAATGTGCAATCACTTTGTTAGAACAATGCAAATAAAGTTCAATCTGTGCAAAAATAACTATTTCGCAAAAAATAGCTTATTGCGGCTGCAATTCACCTGTTTTACACTGCATATCTTTTCAAAACAATAACATGCAACCTGTGCAAAACAATACAAAATGAGTGCAGATATGCGTCACACATACCAGGAGCATTTTATTTTAAATATGAGCTTTAAAATGTAGCAGTCTAAAAGTAAAATAGCTGTGATTTAACTGCACGTGGGACTGTTGGGACTGTTAGTACACTGGCTGTGGTCATTACAGTGAACAGTGTGATGAGAGGACACGTGAGCCCGTACTTTATCTCTTTGGAGCAGAGGCTGCATTGAGCATACCCTGCCTTATCAATGTATTTACAATACTGTGACAGCGGGAAGCTGTACTCTGTCTGCTTAGACCTCCACCTTTATCCAGGCCCAGCTCCACTTACATCTCAGCCCTGCATCAAGCTGCGCTACACAACCAGCCTCCTCTCCCTGAAGCTCTTTGACCTCATCAGTATCGCTTCATCACGTTACGTTTTTTCCCTTCTAAATCGTGATAATGACGAGGGGCGCCCCCCACGGTTTGAGAACCACTGCCCTAAAGCAAGTGTAACAATACAACAGTCCATCTACTCGGGAGTAGTAGCAAGGTCAACAGTACAAATGAACATAACAGGGTCACTTTGTTATTTAAAGCATTTATTGGAACAGTTTGGGCAGACTAGCCAGAATTAGGGGGATAACAACAAATTGAAAGGGTTCTTGAGGATGTGATTGAAATTGTTGTGGTGGCGGTGAGGGATCAGTTTTCCTTGTGGTTGATGTCATTTGAGAGAGATAGCGTGGCAGAATTTGAGGGGGAAAAGGGTGATATGGAGAAGGAAACAGCACATATGCAAACTGCGATGGCTGAGAGTTGGTCTTTTGGCTCGTCACTTCTGACTTCGGGGATGATATTGGAAATGGGGAGGCAGAAAAGGATATTGAGGAGGAAATGACATGTATGGAATATGCTGTGGCTTAGCCGTGGTTGTAGCTGGTTTTGCAGTCGCTTGCAGAGGCCAAGAGCCGTGCCAAGGAAAGGAATGGTAGAAAGGGTAAGGCAACGTCGGGGGAGGAGCTGTGGCTGCTGGCTTTGCAGTGGTAGTTGGCGCAGCTGTTGTGGCTGGAACAGGGTGAGGAAAATAATAAGGATGAAAGAAAGGGGGGTATAGTGGAAGTTTAGGCATTTGTGGTTTCTTTGCAGCTGTTGCAGTAGCCTCTGGTACCGATGGGTAATGAGCATAGGGTGGAAAGTAATAAGATTGAGCAGTTACGGGAAGTGAATAATGTTGGTTATTCGGCAACTGTGGCACCTGCGGCACATGCCGGGGCGGCGACTGGAGCACCAGCGGCACCTGCGGCACATGCCGGGGCGGAGACTGGAGCACCAGCGGCACCTGCGGCACATGCGGCACATGCGGCACATGCTGGGGCGGCGACTGGAGCACCAGCGGCACCTGCCGGGGCGGCGACTGGAGCACCAGCGGCACCTGCGGCACATGCGGCACATGCTGGGGCGGCGACTGGAGCACCAGCGGCACCTGCGGCACATGCTGGGGCAGCACCTGCTGCACCTGCATCTGCATCTGCTGGGGCGGCAACTGGGGCACCACATAGGGAGGCATCACATAGGGGGGCACCACCTGGGGGGGCACCACAGGGTATGATGGAGGGTACCAGGGATGCTGAGGTTGTGGGGCAGCAGTAGTAGGGGCAG